>NW_024081075.1:1281738-1343063 GCF_003009895.1 Hyaena hyaena | reverse complement strand
GGGGGGGGGCAGGGGGGCCAGGGGGGCTGGGGGGCCGGGCGGGGGGAAACCTGCTCAGACACGGGCAGCAGCACGGGGGAACAGCACGCTCTGTACAGGATAGTTAACTACCACCTACTGAAAACAGAAGTCTCAAGCAACAGAGTTACTGAAAATATTTCAAGGCCAACACACTGTGCGCCCCCCCCACCCAAAAAAATAAATAAATGCATTCCAAAAGCAATTTGCGGAGAACATAACTTAACATCCTGGCCTCACCTCTCTGAAATACAGGAGCTCCTCCAATTTAGTCAAATTGCAACCAAAACACTATAACAAAGTTCCTTTAGAACAAAGGAACCACAGCAGAGGGCTCTGAACTTCATGGAGGAGCAAAATTGTGGTGTCAATATGCTCGCAACACCACTCAATCTGCAAAATCATGAGGTAATTAACCGGACTGTTTTTAGATTTCAATCTGTTTTGCCAGAAACCCTGTGCAAATGACACCGATGCAGATCGGCTGGAGCAACTACAGCTCTGTCGAAACCACCCCAGGATCTTATCTTTGGTTTTAGCTTTTATCACTGATTTATGGGCTGACTAATGGTAAACTGATTTGTGCACGTGCCAGAAGTCAGTGCAGGAATACAGAAGGAGAAAAGGGAGTTGGAAGAGCAAATTCATGAATGAAAGTGCTGACGTCATAGTTCGGCTCCCGGCAGAGCTCAGGGTAGTCCGTGAAGAAACAGTGTACCTTCTGGGATGGTAAAATCGCCAGTCATTTAGTAAAGGAGATAAAACAGAAAAAGCCCTTGCTCAGAACACGGAGGGTGAAACAAAAAAAGAGAAAGAGAAAAGGCTGTATTAACCTTTTCCTTAGACCAAAAATGAAATATACACGATGCATGTGCCACAAACAGGCGTTAACTCCTAAACCATGGAACTGCTTCCTGGTACCATTAAAAGTAACATTTTTTAAAGATATAGTTTGCGCATCTCTAAATAAGTAGAATATGGTCCTATCCCAACCTTAAATCTTCCTCCTACCACATGCCATCACACTCAAAAAAAGAACACATAATACAGTTTTAGTTCTTTGCTGAAAATTACCTGGCACCGCCGAACCACATCTAATTTTAAGGAATTCTGAATATATTGGGGTGGGGCTCGACGACCTCAGGCGAGCTACTGGGATTTTTATGTACGAGGGGAAAAAATGCTTTTATCTAATGATGTAATATAAACTAATAAAAAAGACATTATAAAAATGTGATTTACTTGGAACTATTAAAAGTGGCTGGTGGTGTGGATTGTTCACATTTTTCATGTCTTGGCAGAGCTGAAAATACAACCAGGAATACCAACTTCTATAAAGTTTAGACACCATTTCCTGAAATCCTTTTGCTAAGAACACTTAAGGAACTGGTTCCTAGATGCCTAATGCTGCCCAGGAAACTTACAATGATTACATTCATAGAAAATCAGCGACCCCCAGATCCCTGGTAACCTTGCTCCAAAGCACAACGCTACAAGGGCATCCTCTCTTCTCTACCATTCGTGTGGCTTAAACGGCCATTCACCCAAAATGGGATTTTTTTAAATGTAAGCAATAAACAATTTTGCCAATACACATTTGAAAAAGGAGATCTTATTAAGTTAAAATGCAAACATACTGGCTTTATCTGTAAATCTAAAACGTTCAAAGAGATCACCTCACATTTCCACCACAAGTATCTTTGATAGAACATCACTACCCCCTTGTGGATTTGCAATAAAAAATCCTTATCTTTTATGTTCACTTTTTAAATATTTCATTCTGAACTTCCATTAAAGTTTACATTTTCTTCACTAAGAAGCGTTATTTTATTCCAATTACTTTTTTAAAAAGAGAAAACACACTTAACATTTTAAAATAATCAATCCCATAGGCTGCTTTATCTTCCAAGCATCTCCATGTTGGGGAGTTGTCCTTTAGACAATAGCTGTGTGAGCCAATTTCAACATGGTAATGACGCCAACACTCCATCTTTCCTTAGAATATCTGACTGTACACTCCTAATCATCACTTTAGATGACCGTCCATGATAAATGGGTATTTTCTTCACTACTGCATCTTTCTTCTACTTGATAATTTCACACTTTATACCAATCTCTTCTTATGGCTTCCAAATGGTTCGATATCCAAGTGCCCCAGAAAACCAATGGGGCACGTACATTCTCAGAAATAACTTTTCAGATAAGGGTTAAAAACCAAACCTAAGTTTCAAAAAGATTCATTCTTGACTGTGTGATTCTACCTTCAGAAACGCGTCCTGGCAATCCAAGTCAACGCCAACGAAGGAAAACAGGTAACACCTGTTTTTCAAAACCAGGAAGAAAGACTGTGCTTTTCTCTTTGTTTTTAGATGCGGGACTACCGCCGGTTGTATCTGTGTATAATTCTAATAAAACATGCAGATACATCTTGTTGAACGCATACTGTAAGAAAGATTAAATAAATGTAAACATCTGGTTTATCACGTGTTACAGGCACCAGATTTAGCTGAAAGTATATAAACCACCTCCACAATAATGTACAGGCTACAAGAGAAAGTCTGAGTCCTGGCTAGTCACACTGTCGCTCCTGGGAGATGACTCCCCATTTTCTCGCAGATGTTGAACACAAACATAGGAACACGGTAATGTACTAGTATTACAAGAAGCAAACCCCAGTTTTCAGTCCACTGGTTAGATAGAAACGAAGGAGGAAAAAACAATCCGCTTTGCAAGTGTTTTTAAGTAACTAAATACACAATCTTACCTTGTGGTAACCTAGAAGGAAAAGCGACAGACACAGTCACAGCGCGGGCTCCGCCAGATGACTGAATGCTATGTGCTCCAAAGGCTTTTCACATGTCCACCCCACTGAATACTGCACACATAAAAAGCATCAATTAAGCAACGTGTCCAAACTGGTGGTCAAATCGCAGAGCAGGGGCAGTGAGGGCCTTCATAGTTTGCTTTTGGGGTTTTGTTATGACTGCTGTTTGGGGATTTTTTTTTTCTTTTCAGAGAAGGAAGAGGGAGATACTTCAGACAGCATCAGAAGTAAAATTAGTGGTGAGAATAATGCCACTTAATTAGGCTCCAAGCAGTAAGAGGTTTAAAACGATTAAGAAGTCAGATCCAAACACTTCTTTCAAAGTATGTCACTCTGTCCACTGGTAACGCCAAGACCACCCTGCAGAGGGCAGAGCAAGGAGCGCGCCCACACCAGCACACCTCCCCCACAGCCTTTCTGCGAAGTCTCAGGCAGGGATATGTTATGGGACTTGAAAGGCTCAGCTACCTCCGAAAAAAAATAAAATAAAATGTGACTGCGCTTCTCCAAAAAGGGGTAAGGGACTCGTGCAGAAGAGAACGTACAACTCAAGAATGAGCAACACACTGCGGTGAAAGTAGAAGCACTATTTAAAAAACACCTCCAGTCATTCCCTCCAATGACACGTCCATCAGGTGAAAGTAAATAAACAATCATCTAAGAAAAAAAAAAGGGGGCGGGGTGGGGGGAAGAGAAGTAATGTGGCTGACACTTGGCTTCTCTTTGCAGCGGGGTACATAATATTTCTTTTTTAGTCCAGGGTAATGAGCTAAAAAATGCTCAGGAAGCATTACCAATCTTTACACAAGGAGGCCCATGACCTTCTACAAGCAATGGTGCTCAAAGCAGAAAGATGCAATACAACCTTAGAAATACACAGCCAGCATACTGATGGGGGGAAGAAAACATCACCTTTAACTCTGTCCCACCATATAAGAAGTCAGGAGCTGCTCTCCATTCTCAATATACAGAGAAACGCTCTCCTTACCAATACAGGGCAGGTACCTTGGGATGGAAGACCATCACACGGTTTGACAGACTGGCAACACATCTTAATCACAGGAGATAGGCACTACATCCGAGGATGGCACAAAAATACAGGGATTGGGTAGTGCCTGGTCAACCTGTATCCTGAACCTGATCAGGGGTGCAAAAAAAAAAAAGAGGAAGAAGAAGAAAAGAGAGGAAAACCAATGACACACTATAACCCGGAAGAGAGTGAATGACCATGTGACCCTGTTTGTGTCATGTGGTCAAAGACGCAGAGAACAAGAACACTTTCCATTCTCACCCCCAAACACACGAAAAAGACCATAGCTGGCATGAGAGTAACATGAGTAGACCCCACCTCCCTGTGAATGAAGGTCCCAGATGTAGTATATTTGTTGGCTCGGCCCAAAGAATTTTTCCATTATCAAGCCAAAGAGACAGAAGGAAGCTGGCTAAATGCAGCAAAAACAAATTTCCAAAATCCTACATGAGGAGTCCCAGATGCCAGAAGGACACAGTGTTTCACCCGGGGACGCTGTCCACTTACAAATACTACTATCACCCCGGCCTTGTGGCCTAAAGCCCATTTTATCCCTCTGTCCCTCGGGAGACAGAAGTGACACTGCCTCTCACCACAGGATGAAAGGAATGGTGGGCGTCCCCCTTTACTAAAAACAGAAAGGCTACAAATACAGTAGATCTGCAAATACCTCTTTATGATAATGACAGAGGCAATAAGGAAATCTCTTCATATGGGACGGAAAGGGAGGTAGGCCTTAGTTCACCCAGAACATCAAAAAGGGGCAGGATAAGTGATTCTAGAAGATACAGAACACTTTAGAAAATGATGTTATAATGGAAACACACATCACCTGTCACCACAGAAAATCTTCACATATTCACGTGAATAAAGGACATTGCCAAACCACATACAATAACCCTACACAAGAGTTCTTTACAGTGAAATACCAGCAAAACTGGTTTCTACAGACATTGTGAAGGGGAAATCTGATTTAATATGGAAAGAAAAAAAGTGCATGTCAGGTTAATTCTTTATTACTACTGTCATCATTCTGTATAGCAAACCTACATCCAAAAATAATCAGAGGCTATTATTTACTCAAGATGGGCACCTGGGTGGCTCAGTTGGTTACGTGTCCCACTTCAGCTCAGGTCATGATCTTGTGGTTTGTGAGTTCAGGCC
This sequence comes from Hyaena hyaena, assembly GCF_003009895.1. Lineage (NCBI taxonomy): Eukaryota > Metazoa > Chordata > Mammalia > Carnivora > Hyaenidae > Hyaena > Hyaena hyaena. The sequence goes on along the minus strand of NW_024081075.1, from coordinate 1,338,027 downwards.
CTGCGTCGGGCTCTGTGCTGACAGCTCAGAGCCTGGAGCCTGCTTCAGAGTCTGTGTCTCCCTTGCTCTCTGCCCCTCCCCCACTTCCACCGTGTGTGTGTGCGCGCGCGCGCGCGCACGCGCGTCTTGCTCTCAAAAATAAACATTAAAAAAAATTTTAGAAGGGGCGCCTGGGTGGCTTAGTCGGTTAAGCGTCCGACTTTCCGACTTTCGCTTAGGTCATGATCTCGCGGTTCGTGGCTTCGAGCCCCGCGTCAGGCTCTGTGCTGACTGCCAGCTCAGAGCCTGGAGCCTGTTTCAGTCTGTGACTCCCTCTCTCTCTGACCCTCCCCTGCTCACGCTGTCTCTCTCTCCTAGAAATAAATAAAACATTTAAAAAAAAAAAAAATTTTTAGAAAAAGACAAGACACAAATAAAAGTAATATTTTAAAAAGTATAAAATATTAGAAGTCACATAACAAACAAGAGTGGTGGTGATTTATAACAGGTATCTAGCCTAACAATGGTCTCCGCAATTCAGCACTAGATTTACATAGAACACATTCTGGCAGCAAAAATTTAACAGTTTCTCCTACAGTTCTGACCATCTGAGGACATGAAAGATACCAGTCAATCATAAGAGGAAATTATTTTTCTGCCCCTTCCTTCTACAAAGGATGCATTTGATTTTCTGTACTGTACAATATCTTGTCCATTCTATACAATCCCTGGCAGGCTGCTGTTCAAATATGAAACAAGCGTTCCCACCAACCATGTATCTAAGTGACCTAAAAGTTATGCCTACCCGTTTAAAAGGAAGGTTGACCTTACTTTTTCCTACACATACCCTGCACACAGTATGAGGGAAAGCTGCCCTCCCCCCTCTCCAACACCCCCCAGTCCTGCAGGGAGGGGGTAGGAGTTCAGGCGGATGGCACGCTATTAGCATATATTTTTGTAAGATTACAATCCCAATAATGAAAATTCAGAAAAGAACTCCTTAAAAGAATATAGAAAAAGATAAACACAAGACTCATTGAAATCTCATTCATACTGAAAGGGCTCCAGCACAGTCATATAGCCCACAGATCCCTGAAGCTCAGCGAATGTTCCCAGAACGCACGCGCTCGGAGATGGGAATCTGGAAGCAAAAACAACTTCTCTCCAAAGGACAAACTCAAAGGTCCCACAAAGGAGGCAACAGACACAACCAGGAGGGGAAAGAAAGAGAACACAAGAATCACCTTCTGTTGCTTTCTCCATGAGGAAATCAGGAAGAAGTACAACTGCACACGACGAGTACTGCCTGGAACCTAGGGAACCTAGGAAATGGAAAATGAAGAATGGCCCAAAGCAATGAAGGAAGAGTTTAAAAAAAAAAAAAGTTCAGTTCCCTCAAAATCCGAAAAAATTATAATCCCCCCCAGGCACCTGGGCAAGACCCAGCATAAACAGAATTAAAATAACACCACCTGACACTAAAGAGTTGGCTATTTTAGAGAAAAAGCCTAAAAACTAACAAAATGGAAAAACACAGGTAAGCAGGACATATAAATACATCTCAAAGAACAAGCAAGAGCAAACCTACTGTTTTGGAAAGGAAAATTCGAGCCAGTCTGACCTCAAGCAGAGGATGCTACGTATGCACCCACACTCTGAATCCACTGAATGAGGAGATGGAGAAACCCAACACTTAACAGCAAGGTAAGTCAAGTCTTCAAGAAGACAAAGGGAGAGACGTCCCATGAGTCACCCAACCTTGTCCAAAAAGCTGGGGGGTAAGGGCTGAGGGAGAGGACAGAGGGACATGCTAACAAGATGTGAGAAAGAAAAGTCCTTCGGGGAACCCACCTCGCCCGACTAACTAAAAGAGAGCACTATATACTGGCAGAGGAAGGGAAAAGCCAATTTCCAATCATGTAAGGGGATGATGGCACAGAGAGCACAGCCACATTTAAACTCAAAGGAAAGAGCCCAACTTTGCCCACTAACCTCAACTGTGTTCTTCTAACCTTTACCATTTTCCTTCCATTGCCCACAGTACAGAGCACCCCGATTAGCAGAGGGGACGCAGAAAGGCAGTCGGTGGCATGCAGGACAGGAAGTCCACTGGACACCCACCACTAGAAGCGAGATGGGAACCCTCACTGTCCTGGGCACACCCCAGTATCTACAGCAGGCACTCAACTCTCGATTTCCAAGGGTCATTAATACCATAACCCTAAAAATACACAAATCCATCAAGCTGAGTATAAACACAGACAGAATAACAACAGCATAAAAACTTTCCTTTTCTTAAAAATTGGAAACGGAGGTAAAAAATGAGACTTTGGGGCAGTGGGTGCTGTGCCCACCAGGTAACTCCATATGAGCTAAAGGGCAAAGTCTCGAAGTGAAAGCCTAGTACTGGCCAACCTTCCAGATCACCCTGCCTCCTTCCTCAGTAACCCTGGCGGAGAGGGTGTCCTTGCAAGAAAAATGCTTAAAGGTCCAAATGCTCTGAGTCTGACACAGCCTGTAGGGGAGGATGAGGCCCCACACTCAGCCTGTCAAAAAGTGAGACTTGCCGCTGACTGACAGCAGCCAGCAGCCAGTGGCGGATCCAAGCTCGGGGAGGGGGGGGGGGAGCAGGGGAGCCCCAGAGGCGGCCGCCCCACCGCCCTGCCCCAGAGCCAAATGTGCACACTGTGATCCTCAGGACAGACCTGGACAAACAGTCCCTCCCACCCGATGATGAAGTGTCACGGGGCCTTCCCAAAGGTACCTTCTCCTAGTGTGCACAACCTCTCTCAATTATCGAAATGGCCAAAATAAAACAGCGACATATTTATTGCTGCTCATTCCTAGTTCCGTCACAGAAATACATATTCTCACCCCCTCCTATCAATGCCCCAAATACAGGAAATCTCTTTCCCCTACACGGCCGTGAAGAGAGCAGGATGAGAACCTTTCACCCTACGAAGCACTGGGCAGAGGATACTACCCCGACATGCGGGATGCCCAAGTTCTGGTGTGCATCAGCGAGCACTCCACACTCCATGCACTCGGGGACTTGGTGGACGTCCGGGATGCCGTTCTGCTTATTCAGTACAGTCCAAATGACAGATGAAAGAGTGGTAAGAACTGGCCATTTGTCAGTGAGTTTTCTGATTCTTCTCAGGCTGAGGAGTTACAACAACAGGAACGTATACCCCCATCCAGACACATCCAGGTCGCCACAAACACGCAGAACGCACAGCCAGCCCTCTAACCCGTCCAACTCACGGCGTACGCGTGACAGATGTGACTTTGTCTGAATGCATCCCTACACGTGTGTATGTATAAACAAATGCATGGCATCGTGGTTTTTGCCAAAAGAGAACAACAGCAGTAAAAAAAAGAAAAGCATCCAAATTTCCCCTTCACCTGAAAGTTACAAGACCCAAAAAAAAAAAAAAAAAATTAAAAAACGTTCAGATCCCATGAGAGACAACACGAGGCCAAAGGAAGGTTCTAGTACAACAAGAAGCACACGAGCAACCCCTTCCCGAATGGCACGTGGGCGACATGAGTGTCTACACTCCCTCTTCTAGATGGAAAGGCATATGGCTTCTTCTTACCCAGCCAACATGAATACAATTTAAGGAAAATCAGAAAAAGTAGAGGTAACAGGCTCACTAAAATATGGCTGACTGGGAACCCAAGCCATGAGGATATGGGCTCTCCTAAAAAAGAAATGGGAAGTTTTATTTCCGGGGAAGGTTCAAAAACTTGACGGTACAATGTCCAGAGCCAGGTTCCTACTGCACAGAAGGCAGTGATGGGACCGCCAAAAGACAAGGGCACGGGACCAGGCTGCCTCCGGGATGGTGTCACCTGGTGAATGCTGCCTCGGCCTAGGAGGCAAGAGGAAGCTGGGAGCAAACACAGACCCTGGTTCCCCTCCCACACAGGGGAGTAATCACCGTGACCCCTTCCTACTCAGGTACCAGGCACGATGGAAATCCTGCCCTACATCTGATCCCGTGCCCCCACCCGCACCCACACGAGAAACTCTGAGCAGAGACAACACGCTAGGGGAGACGGCCAAATGGGGAAAGGAGCACTGGAAGGTCCAGTTTCTCCCCTACGAAAAGGAGGGCAACTCAAAGGGTATCCGGGAAATGAGCTCACCCTAACCCAGGAAAGTGAGCAGAGAGTATGCATAATCTGTGAGAAGTGTCTGCTTTCCTATTCAGAAATGACTTCAGAGCTGCACAGGCCCCCACTACCCACTGGGTGAGGGAAGAAGAACACGGGGAGCCCGAGTCCCCTTGTCCTGGCAAAAGGGTCACTAGACGGTGTGCAGAGGCCCCAGAAGCGTCCACAGAAGATGAGAGGCTGAGACAGACCCCTGTGCCAAAGAAGGATCAGGGTCACAGAAGGTAAAGGGCAAGGGAGTATGGAGATCCTCACTTGCCATAGAAACGGAGACCCCACCCTCCCGGCTGCGAGGGGTGCAAGGGCAGGAGTAGAATGGGAACGACTGCTAGGGGCGGGGATGCTGCGCAGGCCCCCTTCCCAGGAAGGGAAGGGGGAGGGGTCACACGAGGCCCTTCGGCCCGGGGACGCTCAGCAGGAGGGGGTCCCCCTGGCGGGGAGAAGCACGGGGACCCCCGCCGGCTCTGGGAGGCGCCCACGGGGCTCGCGGGTGATGCTGGACGGAGTCCGCCTGGCCCTGCCGCCCGAGAGCCAGGGGCTGAGCGCCGGCCGTGCCCCCGACTGGGACCGACCCAGGGCAGCGGGGCGCGGGGCCGGAGGGGGCCCGAGGCGGATAAACTTTCCGCCCCGCGGCCCCCACCGGGCCCGGCGCGGGGGGCGGGGGGCCGCGCCGCGGGCCCGGGAGCGGCGGGGATGCCCGGTCCGGGTGGGGGAGGCGCCGGCCCTCCCTCCGCCGGCTCCTCCTCCTCGCTGGGCCCGGCCCCCGCCCGCCGGCCCCCCGCCCCTCCGGCCCCAGCCCGCCCCCGGGTGGGGGTGTGCGGCGCCGCGCTCCGCCGCCCGGCGAGTCACCTCAGGACCCGGCCGCGCTCCACCCCCCCACCCGCCGCCCCCTCCCCGGCCCGGGGCGCCCGCCCGCCCGCCGCCGCCGCGCCCCCGCGCTCCCGCCCGGCGCCGCCGATGCCCGGGATGTCCGGCGGGGCCGGGTCCCGCCGCCCGCCGCGCCGCCCCCGGCCCCTCACGCGCCGGCTCTTACCTTCCGGCTTGTTTTCGGCAGCCATTTCCCCTCCGCGCGCCACATCCTCCTCCTCCTCGCGACCGGGACCCCGAGCGCGCGCCTCGTACCGCCGCCGCCGCCGGCCCAGCCACCCCGCCGCCGCCGCGCACCCGCCCTGGCCCCGCCCCGCGGCCCACGCACTGCGCCCGTTGGGCCTCGCGGCTGCCACTCATAGTGCCCGCCACCAATCGCCCCGCACCAGGGGTCTCACTACTCTCCGGGAGGAGCGTCCTATCCGCCCGGCCCATTGGCTGGTCACCACCCAACGGAATGAAAGGATTGGTCAAGAATCAACGCCCCCTCCCCACCCACTCCCAGGAAAGCCCGCCTTCCAGACCTAAACAAAGCTTCCCAGTGGCCAGAGTCGGAAAGAACTGCCCAGTCAGAACCCGGCCGACACGGAATATTTCCTCGAGGCCGAGACGTGGCGCTTTGATTGGGCGTTACTACAGTGTTTCCCAGGCCGTCCAGACCAATCAAAGGGGGTTCCCGGAACTCGGGAGCGGCGAAGGGAAGCCCCGCCCCCGAGCGTGACCGTCAGGAGGAAGGCGCTCGCTCATTGGCGCGCTGGGGCTTTTCCCGCGTGCTCCCGGGGCTGAAGGACGTTCCCGGGGAAGCCGCTGCCGGCGCGTGGGGTCCCGGTGGCAGTGGAGGACGCGACGGGATCTCCGGAATCCCGCGGCCTGCCACTGCCGGGGGACAGCGCGGCCCGGGGCCTCGGGGCCGGGGTCGGCCGGGCGCCGCGCTCCGGAGCCCGGCCGGCCCGGCAGCCCGGACGTCGCTGCCGGCCGTGGGGGGAAGGGCGCGCCTCCCGCCAAGCCCCGCCCCTTCCCCTCCCCCCGGCGCTCCGCCCCCTCCCCCCCGGGTGCCCGCGCAGCCGCGGCCCCTCGCGCGGGTGCCCGGTCCGCCCGTGCCCGCCGGTGCCCGCCTTCCGCTCCCTGCCCCCGGTGCGCTCCGTTGTCCCCTTTTCTGGCGGCTTAAAATACTGAAACTTTATTTTGGTCACGTTGGCCATGTGACCCACAGAGCCGATGACTCATAACTGCCTGTCCCAGGATGCGGCCGCCGAAGGAAACCGTGGAGGAGCGCTCCGCCGCGGCGCGCCCGCCCGGAGGGCGAGGCAGGCCAAGTTTCCCTCGGTCCTGGGCGTGGGGTCGCGGTTCTTCGCAGCGAATGTTCCAGCGCCCGCGCCGGGAGGCCAGCCCGGAAGCAGGTCAGGAGCCCCCCGCGGGGGACACGCGCGCCGCCGCGGCCGCTCCGGAGGGCCGTGCGCACGCGGGAGGCCGGCGCCGCCGCCGGCGGCCGGGACCCCAGAGCCCCTTCCCGCGGAAGTCGGCACAGGCGCACGTGGGCAGGTGGTACCGGAAACAAAGAGAGGGCTCAGCCCTCCAAGTTTAGCCGAAAAAGGAAGAAAAGTTGAATGGACAGCAGAGCTCCAACCGCTCTGTGTGGATCTTGTGCGTGGCTTGCGGTGGGAACATTTCAGTCCTCAGATGTTAGTGTTTTTCCCCTTCCTGCCGTTGAAGACGACTAGCCGAATCGGCGAAAGGACCTCATTCGAGAATTTTGGCGTTTAGATTTGACTGTCAAAGTGAATTCTGTGCCAGCCTCGTAACATGCGTTCTTCTAGCGTTCACAAGTAAAAATTTGGGTTTGCCAGAAACAAAGATGTCCCAAAGGAATGCTGTGTATTAGACAACTCGTTCTTCGGCAGACTTTAATTTTATGAACCTCAAAAAATGCAAAACTTTAACCAGGGTACAATATTTTATCGATCGGCATTCTTAATAGTCCCTATGTTGACAATTTGAGTAGTGAAACGTCCTTAAAAGTGCTGGTGGCATTGAAAATTAGTATAACCCTTTTGAAAAGCAATTGTACTGTTCGTATTAAAAGCCATAAAAAACGTCTGCATCTGTTGACCCAGTAAGCTTACTTCTGGGAATCTATTCTAAGGAAATAACACTAAATGCCAAAAAAGCTGTGTGTGTGTGAAGGTATTCTTCACAGGATCACTGTATTTATTACAACAAAAACTTGGAAGCATCCTAATAATATCCTAATAATGTCGGATATTTAGTACACTGTTTTATATCTGCACAGTGGAGCTTTATGGTGGTCCCTGACCTCAGAAAAGCTTACCCATTGCTAGGTGAGGGGAAAAAACTATTCAAAATTACGGTGTGCATTTATTATATGATGTGGTTCTCGTTCTTAAACAGGATTTTGTAAAAAAGCTAATACAAAATACACTAAAAAAATAACATTTGGATGACGAGGAATGGGGTTTTTTTATGGTCTCTGTTTTCTATAACAGTCCTAACTATACAGGTTTTATAATTGAAACAGGTATTGAGCATGATCTTATCTGGTGCCTAATGGAAGCCAGACGCTGTTAGGTCCTGAGGATGTAAAGGTGAATAAACTTGAGTGTCTCCCTCCACGGGTCTCACAACCTAGCAGGGGCTAAACACAAACAACAGCAGGTCACACAGGTCAAGGTGCAGTGGGGACACAGAGGTCACGAATGTCACCGGAACTTGAAATAAGCGAGGCTGTCATTCCAGAAAGCAAAGTGCAGCCTGGAAATCTGGGGAGGCCAGGGGCTCATCAAGCCTCTTTCTGTGGCTCTACAAGATCAAAACCGTCTTCCTAACAATACTATGTCAGTCTCTTAAGCGTGTACAGTGGGGCTTTCCAGAAGTCACATAATGTCTGGCATCAAAAGAGACTGAGGCCAGAAGCAGTTCGGAGAATCTAGCTGTCTCCTATTAAGTATTACAGTGATTTGCAGAGCTGTAAAACAATGCTGCTCTTATCACTAAGTTTTTCACTTTGGAAAATTTAAGTTATTAAAAAATATATATGTTAACGCGATGGTTTATTATTTCTAAATGAGCTCGTAAATGTTTGTTTAATTTCCATAGAGTACCTAAGTTATAAATAAACATATCACACCCAAAAGCTCCTTGGGGTCCTTAATAATTTTTAAGAGCGTAAAAAGATCCGAGACCAATGGGTTTGAGAACTGCTGGCCCAGAGGATGAGATGTTGGGGGTGCGGCGTGGCTGGTTGGCTGTGCTGGTGTCCAGGTCAGTTCAGGCTGCTGTAACAAAGGTACCAGAAACAGTGGCTTGTAACAGCTGAAATTGATTTCCCACAGATTAAAAGTCTGAGTTCAGGGTGCCCCCTCCCACTGGAAGCAGAGAGGGGAAGCAAGTCCCCCCATGACTCCTTAAAGGGCACTAATCCCATCGTGGGGCCCCACCTTCATAGCTTCATCCAATCCTCATCATCTCCCCATAGCCGCACATCCTATACCATCCGTCACATGACTGGCAGGCTCCAACATACAAATTGGTGGGGGTGAGGGGGACAAAAATATTCAGTCTGTGACAGCTGGTGTTTGTCTTTGCTTGAGAGGTTACCAAGAGGTGGGCATTTCCAAGCTGGGAAGCCACCATTTGGACAGTGGCTAAATAAGCCCGTTTAGAAGGGAGAGAAGTCAGGAGAAATACTGGACACAGTACCCTCCGAATTCTTACCCATTTTGGCCCCAATGTTCTTCAAGGAAGGAATTCTACTGTCCAGGAACAGACGAACATAGGTAAATAATGGGAATATTAAATGATTACTTTCTCATCTCAAAAATCATTCTAAGAGAATATTCTTTCCTGGTCAGCATTCTGAAGTAATTAAAGTGATTGTGTGTCACGACAGATGATGAAGATAAGAATCCCAGGACTTCAACATAGTGCTGGAAGTCCTAGCCTCAGCAGTCAAACAACAAAAAGAAATAAAAGGCATCCAGATTGGCAAGGAGGAAGTCAAACTTTCACTCTTCACAGACAACATGTACTCTATATGGAAAACCCAGAAGAGTGCACCAAAAAGCTGCTAGAACTGATCCATGAATTCAGCAAAGTTGCAGGATATAAAATCAATGCACAGAGATTTGCTGCATTCCTGTACACCAATAATGAAGCAGTGGGAAGAGAAATCAAGGAACCAATCCCATTTACAATTGCACCAAAAACCATAAAATACCTAAGAATAAACCTAACCGTAGAGATGAAAAATCTATAGACTGAAAACTATAGAGAGCTGATGAAAGAAATTGAAGACGACACTAAAAAAATGGAAAAATATTCCATGCTCATGGATTTGAAGAACAAATATTGTTAAAATGTCGATACACCAAAAGCAATCTGCATATTCAATGCAATCCCTATCAAAATAACACCAGCGTTCTTCACAGAGCTGGAACAGACAGTCCTAAAATTTTTATGGAACCAGAAAAGACCCCAAATAGCCAAAACAATCTTGAAAAAGAAAACCAAAGCTGCAGGCATCACAATTCCCGACTTCAGGATATATTACAAAGCTGTGATCATCAAGACAGTATGCTACCGGCGCAAAAACACTTAGATCAATGGTACAGAATAGAGAACCCAGAAGTGGACCCACAAAAATATGGCCAACTAATCTTTGACAAAGCAAGAAAGAATATCCAAAGAAATAAACACAGTCTCTTCAGCAAATTGGACAAACTGGACAGCGACATGCAGAAGATTGAACCTAGACAACCGTACACAAAAATAAACTCAAAATAGATGAAAGATCTAAATGTAAGACAGGAAGCCATCAAAATCCTAGAGGGAAAAGCAGGCAAAAACCTCTCTGACCTCAGCTGCAGCAACTTCTTATTCCACACATCTCTGGAGACCAGGGAAACAAAAGCAAAAACAAACTGTTGGGACCTCATCAAAATAAAAAGCTTCTGCACTGCGAAGAAAACAATCACCAAAACTAAAAGGCAAACAACACAATGGGAGAAGATATTTGCAAATGACATAACAGATAAAAGGTTAGAATCCCAAATCTATAAAGAATTTATCAAACTCAACACCCAAAAAACAAATAATCCAGTGAAGAAATGGGCAAAAGACATGAATAGACACTTTTCCAAAGAAGACATTCAGATGGCCAACACATGAAAAGATGCTCAACATCACTCATCATCACAGAACTACAAAGCAAAACTACCATGAGATATACCACCTCACACCAGTCAGAATGGCTAAAATTAACAATTCAGGCAACAACAGATGTTGGCAAGAATGTGAAGAAAGAAGATCTCTTTTGTACTACTGGTGGGAATGCAAACTGGTGTGGCCCCTCTGGAAAACACTATGGAGGTTCCTTGAAAAAATTAAAATAGAGCTACACTACAACCCAGCAATTGCACTACTGGTATTTATGTAAAGGATACAGGTGTGTTGTTTTGAAGAAGCACATGCACCCCAATGTTTATAGCAGCACTACCAACAATAGCCAAATAATGGAAAGAGCCCAAATGTCCATCAATGGATGAATGGATAAAGCAGTTTTGGTATATATACAATGGAATATTACTTGCCAATGAAAACAAATGAAATCTTACCACTTGCAATATGTGGATGGATCTAGAGGGTATTATGCTAAGCGAAATTAATCAGAGAAAGACAAATATCATGACTTTACTCATGGGGAATGCAAGATACAAAACATGAACATAAGGGAAGAGAAGCAAAACTAATATAAAAACAGGGAGGGGGACAAACCATAAAAGACTCTTAAATATAGAGAACAGACAGGGCTCCCTGGGGAGGGTTGTGGGAGGGGGGATGGGCTCAATGGGCAAGGGGATTAAGGAAGACACTTGTTGGGATGAGCACTGGGTGTTATATGTAAGGGATGAAGCACTGGATTCTACTCCCGAAACCATTATTGCGCTCTATGCTAACTAACTTGGATGTGAATTCAAAAATAATTATAAATAGGGGCGCCTGGGTGGCTTAGTCGGTTAAGCGTCCGACTTTCGCTTAGGTCATGATCTCGCAGTTCGTGGGTTCGAGCCCCGCGTCGGGCTCTGTGCTGACTGCCAGCTCAGAGCCTAGAGCCTGTTTCAGTCTGTGACTCCCTCTCTCTCTGACCCTCCCTTGCTCACGCTGTCTCTCTCTCTCTCCTAGAAATAAATAAAACATTAAAAAAAATTTTTTTTTAAAAAATAATAATTATAAATAAATTTAAAAAAAAAAAAAAAGAGTGCCAGGACTTGCTTCCTTAAGCTGGAAGTTACTGGATTTGACAGAAGAAAGCATGCACTGAACCCTCTTCAGAGGCTTAAAGACTCCTGCTCACTCTTTTCCAACACAGGACAAGGAAGAATTGAGTTGCTCTACCTATGACTTCTTAGCTTTGGAATGCTACATTGTTCAAAGTAATACTGTCCAAAAATTCTACTTCCAAAAAATATTCTCCTCTTGCTTTTCCTTTAACTATTTTTTTTTAATTTTGAGATCACTATAGCTTTGCATGCAGTTGTAAGAAATAATACAAGAGATCCCATGCCCCCTGCCTTTTTAAGATAAAACATAAGGAAAACTTGTGAGCTTTATCAAGAACAAACCTTTCCCTAGATCTCTCATTTTTCCAATCCTGCAAACTCCCATCTTTCCTTCTTTTTACATCCTGCCTGCCTCCATGCCGAGAATGTCAGCCATTGTCATCTCGGAAGACTACTCTCAGTGAGCAAAGTATGGGCTTGTCAGTCCACACATAATGAGATCATTAGGCCTAGTGTGGCTACATTTCAGCTCATTTGAAATGTAATTTGAACATAAAAGTCCTGCTTTGTGGACAAAGAATCCGTTGAAATTTTGAACATTTTCAAAATTAAGGTGTTTGTATTTCCTTTACTGAAGTACAGCCAAGTCAGAAGTGACCAGATATCTGAGGATCAACCACACCACTTCTGGTGGGTTTGTTTTCCTTTTAGTATTAGAACCCAGAATAGAATATTATCCTTGTGATGGGGGTTTCAAGCAATGTTATTTAAACAACAGTTTTAATTGTAAAACCTTTCCACAACTAACTAGAATTTAAATTAAATGCGGGGGGGCGGGAAGATACCTTCCCACATCACCCAGCTACTGCATAAAACAGGCTTGAGTGCACCTGCTTTCCATGGACCCTCCTTGGACTTAGAGCTAAATGCCTTTGATAGTATATCCATCAAATCTAGTTTTTTCTGGACTTTCCCTTTAAAACTAGAGTCTCGGACACCTGTCTGGCTCAGTTGCTGGAGCACGTGACTCTTGACCTTGAAGTTGTAGGTTCGAGCCCCACGTTGGGTGCAGACGTTACTTAAAAATAAAGTCTTTTAAGGGCGCCTGGGTGGCTCAGTCAGTTGAGCATCTGACCTCGGCTCAGGTCATGATCTCATGGTTCATGAGTCTGAGCCCTGCATCAGGCTCTGTGCGTACAGCTCAGAGCCCAGAGCCTGCTTAGAATTCTGTGTCTCCCTTTCTCTCTGCCTCTCCCCCACTTGCATTTTCTCCCACACACTCTCTTTCTCTCTCTTTCTCAAAAGTAAACATTAAAAAAATGTTTAAGTAAAAAATAAAAGCATTTAAATGTATTCATATACTCATTCATTAAAACTAAAGCCTTTTCCCTCCTTCTTGAGCCTTCTGGTATAACAGCCTAATCCATTTTTATTGAATTTGAACTCGGGATCAAAGAAATGACTATTTTTTTTAAAGAGGGAAAAGGTTAAAGAGACAGGCTTTGCTGGTCCAGAGCGCACATACGCAAAGAACTTCATAACTTCCAAGCTAACAAACTTAGGAGACCAGGAAGCTACCTCTGCTTTCTGGAACCCAGAGAGACATCAGTGGGGTCCCCAAACTCTCTGCGGAGCAAGGACAGTGGTTGAATTGAGGGGAGTGGGGCGAAGGCACGTAGCGTCTGCCCTGCACCCCCTGCTTACACATTCATAGTCTAGTTGTGTGGTTCCAGGAGGCAAATAGAGATGATAGGGTTGCTCATCACCCTCTGGCCACCATTGAAGGCTGATGAGAGCATCTGGAAGTTTCCTAGGTTGTGTTTGTTTTCTTACTTACCTCAACACTTTCCACTGTAATTATTTTGACTTTGAGTCTTCCAAAGAAACTTTAATTAGTTGTTGAAAATAAAGTGACCTGTCAAAATACCTGAAGGAAAAAGCTACTGGTGTACATAGCAGTACTGTGGTCTCTGATAGGCACCAAGGAGCAGCTGAGAAAAGCCAGCCTGCTGCTATCTGTCAGAGCCCATAAACACCACGTAGGCTCACGGGCATTTAACTGTCATTAACCTCCATTTTTCAAATGAAGTGAGCAATTTATTTTTCATTAAGTATTAAGCTGTGGGATATTATGCAGCCATTAAAAAGATGGAGGTAGCAGTGCATGGGTGGCTCAGTCGGTTGAGCGTCCCACTCTTAATTTTGGATCAGATCATGATCCCAGAGCCATGAGATCGAGCCCCGTGTGGGCTGAGCATGGAGCCCACTTGGAATTCCTGTCTCTGTCTCCCTCTGCCCCTCTCCCCAGCTCATGCTCATGTGTGCTCTCCTCTCTCTCTCTCTCTCTCAAATTGAATGAATGAATGATGGATGGATGCTCCTATGTAAGTTTCTCCAGCTTAACTGTTGAATTAGAAAAAAGTAAGACACGGCATGATGCATACCACTCACACACGTACACACACAGATCTAACATCTAGTGCACATAGAGCTATTCTAGCATGTACAGAAAATGTTTCTGGAAGGATAACAAAAAACATAAACATTACCTAAATTTTCCTTTGTGGGTAAAACAGAAAAAAGAAACACAGTTTGCTGTCCATTCTATCTGGTTTAAGCCTTTTTTACCATGTGCATCCACCCAACAAATATTTTTTGGGTGCCTGCGATAAACCAGGTACTGATTCTAGGTGCTGGGGATACAGCAGTGAACAAAACAGACAAAATCTCTGTCTTTGTGGAGCTGGCATGGAGGGAGGAAAGGCAGATGATAAACAAATATGTGATCAAAGGTTAGAGAATGATACGTGCTTACAGAAAAATAAAGTAAGACGAGAGGGTGGGGAGATGAGGTGCTATTTTAGATAGGGTGAGGTCCCTGAGTCTGAAGAAAAAGTGAGCCATGCAGTTATGGGGTAGAAGAACATCCCAGGCAGAGGAAACAGAAGGTGCAAAAGTCCTGCGGCAAATGCACACTTGGTGTGTTGTAGGGACCACAATGAGGCCATTCAGGAAGACTGCGGGACGTGAATCCAAAGAGGAATCTAAGGCCGGAGACCACAGGACCTTGAGTCCATGGTAAAAGGTTTGGATTTTATTCTGAGGGTCTTAGAAAGTCGATGGAGAGTACTGAGCTGGGAGTACACTTCAGTGGTGTACTGAACTTCACTCTGGGGCGCCTGGGTGGCTCAACTGGTTAAGTGTCCGACTTCAGCTCAGGTCATGATCTTGCCGTTCATGAGTTTGAGCCCTGCATCAGGCTCTGTGCTGACAGATTGGAGTCTGGAGCCTGCTTCGGATTCTGTGTCTCTGTCTCTCTCTCTCTGTCTCTCCCCTGATCACGCTCTGTCTCTCTGTCTCTCAAAAATAAATAAACATTGGGGCGCCTGGGTGGCTCAGTCAGTTAAGCATCCGACTATGGCTCAGGTCATGATCTCACGGTTCGTGAGTTTGAGCCTCGCGTTGGTCTCTGTGCTAACAGCTCAGAGCCTGGAGCCTGCTTCAGATTCTGTGTCCCCCTCTCTCTCTGACCCTCCCCTGCTCATGCTGTCTCTATCTCTCTCTCAAAAATAAATAAAACATTTAAAAATTAAAAAAAAAAAAAAAAAGATTGGAGTGATGTGGCCAGCAGCCAATGCCGGCGGCCACTAGAAGCTGGGAGAGGTAAGGAATGGATTTTCCCTAGAGCCTCCAGAGGGAGCGCAGCCCTGCCAACACCTTAAATTTGGCCCAATGAAACAGATTTTGGACTTTTGGCCTCCAGAATTGTAAAAGAATAAATTTCTGTTGTTCTAAATCACTAAGGTAGTTTGTCACAGCAGCCACAGGAGCCTAATATGCCTTGTTTGAGCCACCAACAAATCCCGACAGTAATAATCTTCTGATGAGTCTCTCTGCTTTCTCTCTTAGCCCCTTACAGCCTATTCCCCACCTCTTGTCAGAGTGTTTTATTCATTTAATTTTTTTAATGTTTATTAATTTATTTAATGTTTTATTTATTTATTTCTGAGAGAGAGAGAGAGACAGCGTAAGCAGGAGAGGGTCAGAGAGAGAGGGAGACACAGAATCTGAAAGAGACACAGAATCTGTGCTGAGCTATTAGCACAGAGCCCGACGCGGGGCTGGAACCCACAAACAGTGAGATTATGACTTGAGCCGAAGTCAGACGCTCAACCGACTGTGCCACCCAGGCGCGCCTCACCCCAATCTTCAAGGCCAGCATCTTTACAACTCTCTTCGCTCCGTCTTCACATTGTTCTCCCGTGTGTGTGTGTGTGTGTGTGTGTGTGTGTGTGTGTGTATGTGAGAGAGAGACAGACAGACAGACAGACAGAACCTCCCTCTGCCTCTCTCTTAAAAGGACAGTTATGATGGCATTTAAAGACCACTCAGATAATCCAGAACCGTCTCCCCATCTCAAGATCCTTGTTATAAAGTTTTGATTGATTGATTGATTGATTGATTGATTTTGAGAGACAGAGAGAGAACATGAGAGGCAGAGGGACAGGGAGAGAGAGGAAAGAGAGAATCTCAAGCAGGCTCCACACTGTCAGTGCAAGCCATGAGATCCTAACTTGAGCCGAGATGAAGAGTGGGTCGCTTAAATGACTGGGGCACCCAGGCGCCCCATCCATCGCAAGATCCTTAACTGAACCATGTTGGCAAAGACCCTTTTTCGAAATAAGGTAACATTTACAGGTTCCAGAGATTATGACCTGATATCTTTGGAGGCCATTATTCAGTCCAAGAGTTAGCAATTTTTTTTTCAATAAAGGACCAGATAGTAAATATTTAAGCTTTGCAAACCTGTGATCTCTGTCATAACTACTCAACTGTCACACCTGCCTGTGCAAAAGCAACCAGGGACAGTATATACACAAATGGCCATGGCTGCGTTCCAGATAAACTTGATTTACAAAAACAGGAGACAGGTCATAGACTAAGATGGAGGACTTAAGACATAGGTGGATTTGAAATATGTATTGAAGGTAGAGATATTGCTTGGGTTTTGCTGAAGGATAGGATGTGAAGGATAAAAGAAAGAAGTGCTTTGGGCCAAGGGTTGACTTCTAGGTTTTGGCCTCAGCACTTAAGCGTTGACACTTAAAGATTGGGAAGAAGCAAGTTTAGGAGAGGCATCCAGAATCCCATTTAGGACATGTTAATTCTGAGATGCCTATCAGATATGCAGGTGAGACATCAAGAAGACGATTGGACATGTGTATGTGAGGCACAGAGAGGTTGTGACTAGAGATACAAATCTGGGAGCCATCAGCGTTCAGTGACATCTGAGAGCATGGGATTGGTGAAGTCTTCCTAGGGCACTGGGAGTATAATTTAGTCTTTTACTCACCCATCATTTTCAAAAAGCTTATAAAAATCATGACTCTCAGGGGCGCCTGGGTGGCTTAGTCGGTTAAGCGTCCGACTTTTGCTTAGGTCATGATCTCGTGGTTTGTGGGTTCGAGCCCCGCGTCGGGCTCTGTGCTGACTGCCAGCTCAGAGCCTGGAGCCTGTGTCAGAGTCTGTGACTCCCTCTCTCTCTGACCCTCACCTGCTTACGCTGTCTCTCTCTCTCTCCTAGAAATAAATAAAACATTAAAAAAAAAAAAATCATGACTCTCAGAGCACCTGAGTGGCTCAGTCATTTAGGTATCCATCTCTTGATTTCGGCTCTGGTCATGATTTTACGGTTTGTGAGATCGAACTCCACATCAGGCTCTGAGATGACAAGGCAGAGCCTGCTTGAGATTCTCTGTCTCCCTCTCTCTGCCCTTCCTCTGCTCTCTGTCTCTCTCAAAATAAATAAATAAGCTTTAAAAAAAATTATGACTCAGGGCATCTGGGTGGCTCAGTCCGGTAAGCGTCGGATTTCAGCTCAGGTCATGATCTCACGCTTCCTGGGTTCAAGCCCCGCGTCGGGCTCTGTGCTGACTGCCAGCTCAGAGCCTCGAGCCTGTTTCAGTCTCTGTGTCTCCCTCTCTCTCTGACCCTCCCCTGCTCACACTGTCTCTATCTCTCTCAAAAATAAATAAAACATTAAAAAAAAAAAAACTATGACTCTTACACAAAGATACAGTGAGTGTGTGTTAAGAATTGTCTTTAGCTCCTTAGGTTCTGAGGGAACCAGTAAGATACTGACACCAGTTGGAAGGAGAATGTGAAGAACAGAGGTATAGTTACAGGCAAGCAGGAATGTGTGGTGCAGGATGCAAACGTGGTTCATATCCCGCGGGGCAATGACGTGTCATGTTTGGGGTCCTCTTTTCCAGAGGGCAGGACTCAGTTGTGTCTACGGGTAAGAATCTTCCACATTCCTTACAGATTTCTGCTCCTACCCAGTCCACAGAATGGCAGTTAAAGGTGCTCACTCCGGGGGCGCCTGGGTGGCTCAGTCAGTTAAGTACCTGACTCTTGATCTCAGCTCAGGTCATGATCTCACGGTTCGTGGGATAGAGCCCTGCATCGGGCTCTGTGCTGATGGTGTGGAGCCTGCTTGGGATTCTCTCTCTCTCTCTCTCTCTCTCTCTCTCTCTGCCCCTCTCCCCCTCTCAAAATAAATAAACATTTTTTAAGAAGGTGATCACTCTGATAGAATCACACCCTCCCCAGAGGGTCCCCCAGGCAATGACCAGTGTTTTGCTAAAAGGAAAGGACGATCTTGCTCATTTCCAAATCTTGGACAATTTTTTCTGTTCCCGTGATTCAACATTTATTGAGCACCTACTAAGTGATAGACAGCGTCCAGTGCAATGAAAGTACATCACTGAACAAAAAACATGTATTTCTGCTTTCTTGATACTCACCTTCTAGTGAAGGCAATAAACATAACAAAGAAAATCTAGAGTATGTGAGAAGTCCATAAGTGGTACGAGAAAAATAAAAAGTGGAGTAGGTCAGAGGGAATCAGGAGCACCAGAGTTGGGGAGATGTAGCTTCAAATAGAAATGGTCAGGTCGAAGGCCAGTCAGGTCAGCAGATTAGATCAGGGTGCTGACAAATAGAAACAATCAGGGTAGATATCATTGTGAACTTGATGGAGTGGGGGGGCGAGGGACAGGGAGAGCCTGGCTGGCTCAGTTGGTGGAACGTGGGACTCTTGATCTCGGGGTTATGGGTTTGAACCCCATGCTGGGTGTAGAGATTACTTACATATATAAATAGGTAGGTAGATAGATAGATAGATACATACATACATACATACATACATAGATCTATTTTTAAAAATTGACATTTGGGGGGCACCTGGGTGGCTCAATTGGTTAAGCGTCTGACTTCCACTCAGGTCATGATCTCACAGTTCATGAGTTCAAGCCCCACATCGGGCTCTGTGCTCACAGCTCAGAGCCTGGAGCCTGCTTCGGATTCTGTGTTTCCCTCTCTCTCTGGCCCTCCCCTGCTCACTTTCTCTCTCTCTCTCTCTCAAAAATAAATAAACATTAAAAAAATTTTTTTAATTGACATTTGGGCACAGATTCCAAAGAGCTGAGGGAGTTAACCTCATGGATATCAGAGGGAAGTTTGCGTAAAAGACAAAAAGTATTCAGAATTTTTAAAAGAAGGTTAATTTTGTTTTTAATTAGTGAAGGAGAAAAATGTAAGCAGTAAAATTTGAGTCATAGATTGAGTCAAAACAGTTTGTTTCCCTGCCTGCGACGCCTTCTTTCCGATTCTAAGCAGACTGTGATGCCGTGAGTACAAGATAAATGCTAAATCAGAAGAATGATTCTAACAGTCCTGATCTTTTCGCCCTTTTCAGAGTGAAAATTGGCTCTTCTTTCTTATTGGAGAGGAATCCCATCTGCCTTGCTCTCCCACCCACAAAGAATTTGACTGCATGTGTGACAAATACTTAAAGGAAAAATTAAACTTTTAGTAGTAAATAGCAATTCAAAAATAGGTTTCTCGAAAGAGAATTTGCTGGTTAATGGAAGAGTTGCTCTGGAGTAGACCCGGAACTCCTGATGTGATTTCTAAAACTCTGCTATAGTAAACGTAGAAAAATGAAGTTTTGTTTCTCTGTTCTTTATTTGGGAGAGAGGGGCTGGGGCGGGGTGTTGAGGGGAGGGCTGGGGTTATTTCCATTTCAATTCAAACTGTGTAAAGCAGAGCCTTAAGACTTGGGCAAAGATTTCTCAAAGCACAATTTTCTTCTGTGACAAAAGATTTCTTTCTTTTTTCATCTTGTCAAACATAATCACTCACAGATAAAGTCAATTTGCTCTTTTTGCCTCCGTGTTGGGCTATTTCCTTTTGCCAGCTGACTAACGTTTTTTAGGGCAGGTTGGAATTAATCATTCAGCACCCTGAGATTTTTCAGGCCAGCTGGGGCTGAGGATTCGAAACAATAAAATCCACAGTTGGCTCTCTGACAGAAGACCTCACACTTGGCAAAGAGTGGACCACAGACCACCTTAGAAGAAAACAGTTTGGGGGCACCTGGGTGGCTCAGTCAGTTGAGCGTCTGACTTCGGCTCAGGTCATGATCTTGCGGTTCGTGAGTTCGAGCCCCGCATCAGACTCTGTGCTGACAGCTCAGAGCCTGGAGGCTGCTTTGAATTCTGTGTCTCCCTCTCTCTCTCTGCCCCTCCCCCATTTGCATGCACTTTCTCTTTCACACACTCTCTCTCTCAAAAAAATAAATAAATAAAAAATAAACATTAAAAAAATTTTTAAAGGGAAACACAGTTTGGAAAATTTCGCCTAATAGCCCAGTCCTGATTCTCCGGATCTGGAAAATGTGCTCATTTGTCACCCTAACTAGAAGTCATTTGGGGCTAATTATTCTAGAACCGGTGGCCGTTTTCCGCTTCCCCAAGGGGCCTCCCTATCAAGTGCAAGCACACTTTATTGTTTTATCTGCAACAAACTCCAAGCCTGCCTTGCTGGTCTCATCCCCCGCGGCTCAGAGCCACCCCGAATGCTGGTTCCCCATTCACTGTCTTCCAGTGACCTGAAACACCATGATCTTCCCACCAGGCTGGTGTCTTCCCCGGCCCCTCCTGCAGAGCCAACCTCTGTCTGCCTGCGCTCAAAACCCCGGGCCACTTGCCCTTCTCACGTCTGGAGCTTCAAGCCCAAAAGGCAGAATGTGGTCCCCGGCACCCAGGAACAGCAGGCTGGGAGCAGCCGGGGCTTTTAGGCCAGCCGGCCAGGGCGCTGGAATAAATGTCAAGGGATATTTGCTGCAAAGAGGCTCCAGAAATAATGTAAAATTGTTCTGTCCTTTTAAAAATGGAAAATGCCTTGGCAGGGTGATATATTATTTGCCTGGCTGCATTTTCTCTCTGTCTCCGTCAAGGCTTGAAAAGTACTGGCACTTCTGCCTTTTCAAGCGGAGCTCGGTGTAACCAGACCACATCTAATGCCTGCACGATGCAAATGAAGATTGAAAGTGTTGTTTCCTTTGATGTGTGTGACTAAATGCTCAAAGGGGATATTTTCCTTTCGATCCTCCAGTGGATAGAGCCTCTTTAAAAATACCTGCTGGCTCCCTTTTCCCACCGGCGATTGCGGTAATTCCTGCATCGGAGACGGAGGTTGGGTACCGTCATGATGAATGTCTTTCTCTGGGAAGAATCCCCTGCTCGTGTTTGCAATGATTGTTAAAGCCCTGGAGGGAATTAAGAAGCGTGAAAGGCACGTTAATGATGGGTGTCTGCAATGAGCCACTCAGGCTTTCCTGGAAAAGTCCAGAGAGCACATTTTGAGAGCTAAGTTGGGGAGGTGGATGAGTCACGGCCGGGCTTCGCAGTGGCGCTGGCTCTTTCTGGCACCCAGTGGCGTAAAGGGCCTGGGAAGCTGGGGGGCCGCCGCTGGCGAGAGAGGCCGACCCATGGGTTGGCCGTTCGGTCTTACCCTTCGTCGTTTCCACCAACAGGGGCAGCGATCCCCACCAGGGCTGGGGGAATCCTAGCTCTTCTCTGACTCCAGGTGGTTTCTGGAGACCCACAAACACACGCGAGGAAATTAATAGCTCTGAGCGTCGTCAGAGCCGCCAGCCTGCAAATTGGCTGAGCTGGGTGCTTTGAACCACTTTCGTAATGAGAAGAAGCTGAACCGTAGTCCACCTCAGCCACTTTGTCTTGCACACCCATGTCCAGCAAGGCGATCTACAGGAGAAGCTTCCATGGAGAAGCAAAAACAAACGAACACTTGGATCCATCTGGGTCACGTAATTTACCTTTTCTGTCACCTCGTCCCCCTTTCCCCGGGTAGATGTTTACAGTATTTACCCAGGGAGGGAGCTAGAACTCAGATTGTCCTGGAGATGGGAGAGTGGATGGGGACTCCCGGACAACAGGGGCTCGGGGACCTGAGCAATAAATAATGAATGAATGCATGAATGAATGAATGCTCAGCCCAGCCCTGTCCCAAGGAACCACGTTGTTTTGGGGACAGGAAATTCACATGGAGAGGCATTGAAGAGAACCCTTGAGTGACTGCTGTGCTAATCCACTCGGGCAGCCACAACAGAGGGCCACAGACTGGGGGTAGGTGGGGGGCGGGGGGGGAAACGTAACAGAACCGTATTTTCTCACGGTTCTGGAGGCTGGACGTCACAGAGCACGGTGTCTGCAGGTTTGGTGTCTCCTGAGGCCTCGCCCTCTGGTTTGTAGATGGCCGTCTCCTCCAGCGTGTCCTTACGGGGTCTTCTCCCCACACACAAGCATTCTTGGCGTCTCTGTGAGTCCCAACTTCCACCTCTTAGAAGGAAGCCAGTTCCATTCGAATAGGACCCACCCCGTTGACCTCATTTTAAGATAACCACCCCTTACCCCTGTCTCCAAATACAGTCACATTCTGAGCCACCAGGGGTTAGGGCTTCAATGTACAAATTTGGAGGGCACACATTTCAGCCTGTAACTGATCCAGATTATTCTCACACTAAAACTCAACGCTTTGGTGCTTCTTTTTTTTCTTAACATTGTTTTTTTTTTATTTTTTAATGTTTATTTATCCTTGAGAGAGTGAGAGAGACAGAGAATGAGCAGGGAAGGAGCAGAGCGAAAGAGGGACACAGAATCTGAAACAGGCTCCAGGCTCTGAGCTGTCAGCACAGAGCCCGACGCGGGGCTCGAACCCCACGAACCGTGAGATCATGACCCGAGCTGAAGTCGGACGCTTAACCGACTGAGCCATGCAGGCGCCCCTTTTTTCTTAACATTGTTAAAGGTCTATTTTTGAGACAGAAAGAATTCAAGCAGGGGGCAGACAGAGGGAGGGGAGTCGGGGGACAGAAGATCCAAAGCGGGCTCTGTGCTGACAGCAGAGACCCTGCTATGGGGTTTGAACTCACGAACTGTAAGACCATGACCCGAGCTGAAGTCGGACGCTTAACCTACTGAGCCACGCAGGCGCCCCAATACTTTGGTACTTCTTAAGACAAAAAAAACACTGGTCTCCTTTCCTGCCATATTATCTAGGGCTACATTCTCCAGGCTTTCATCCCACACTCAGCAAAACATGTTACGCAAGTATCCCTTCAATGTAAACCCTGGCGCACTTTGTCTTTTAAGATCCTGGTTTTCTATCTTCTTTCGTCTGTATCCTGAGATGCAACATGACATGTTTTCAGGTGCTGGTGTCTTCCTGGCTATCCCCCCACACACTGTTGCCTGGCAGGTCCCTCGACATTACTGAGGGCCCCCTCATCTTCAGAAGGGGCTTAATCATCCCTGCCCTGCCTGCCTCACAACATCACCGTGATGATCTCACAATGTCAATGTGCCTGCCGAGGGGGTCTAATATCTCAGAATAAACAAGTCCATCTTTCTAGAGCATCTGTTTTAAAATATGATCGTTATATCAAAATAAGCACAGATGCGTTAGGAAGCAGAACAAAAAATTGGCATGAAATGCAAATAAAACTGAAGATTTCATATAAAATGTGTCCTTGCTGCCGCCTGTGCGCTCCTACCCTCCCCCCCCCCGGCCCCAGGTACCCGGGTGGGAAGCTGAAGCGGTGCTGGGCGTGCCGTGAAGATGTATGTATGAGGCTGCTCCCCAGGCACTGATATGGAAGAATTGCCAAGATATATTACAAAGTGAAAAAATCCAGGTGCAGAACGAGGTGGTGTCACCATGTGTTTAAAAGAAGCGGGGGGCGTGTGGGTAGTTATAGATGCTTGTGGACGCCAAGCATCATTTGGAGTAATACAAGGAAACCCGTAAGGGGCTTCTCTCAGAGATAAAGTCCTAGGGGGACCGGGAGACGGGTGGGAAGGACACCTCTCACCGTGAACCTTTCTGTAGTACCTGATTTTGAAAAACATACATGGAGTACCTATTTTTAAAATGCATTGGCCTTAAAAGCCGCAGTTCCAATTTTAAAATTTATTCATTATCGTTATTCAAATGATAATCACGTGAGTTACGTGGAATATGTGAATACATGGACTCTATGATGATATGGACTATGTGAGTCTTTTTAGTGTTTGCTTATTTTTGAGAGAGAGAGAGTGGGGGAAGGGCAGATAGTTGGGGGGGGGGGTGCAACAGAGGATCCAAAGCTGGCTCTGTGCTGACAGCAGAGAGCCCAACACAGGGCTCGAACTCACAAACTGTGAGATCACGACCTGAAGAGCTGAAGTGGGACTCTCAACCGACTGAGCCACCCAGGCATCCCTGGACTATGTGAGTTATATGCAGTAAATGAGTAGGGAGTATATGAGTTATACGGACTATGTGAGTTATATGGAGTATAGGAATATGGAGTGAGTATATGACTTATATGGACTATGTGAGTTACATGGAGTATATGAGTTATATGGACTATGTGAGCTACATGGAGTATATGAGTTATATGGGCTCTATTAGTTATATGGATTATAGGAGTACATAGAGTTTATATGGATTATATGAATTATATGAACCATATGAGTTATATGGACTATATATGAATTATATAGACTATATGAGTTATATGAACTATATGAGTTACATGACTACATAAGTAAATGGACTATATCAGTTGTATGGACTTGTGAATCATATAGAGTATATGGGCTATAAGAGTTATATGGATATATAAGGTATATGAGTTTATATAGAGTTATATGAGTACATGAATATATAGAGTAACAAATATATGGAGTGCCTGAATATTCGAGGTGCGAGACCTTGGATGCAGCCCTGAGCGATGCTAACATTGATGAGGTGATTGGATTGGAGACTGAGGGGGAAAAAAACCCATAAAAGCAGAAAAGAGAAGGAGGAAATGAAAGAAGTGGTTTTTGAGAAGGATGTGTCCATAGACTCCAATGACACAGAAAAGTCAAGGTATATCCACTAGGATGACTACCATCAAAAGAAAATAAAAGCAGAGTGACAAGGGCCAGGACAGGGTGGAGGACCCTGCGCACCGCTGGGGGGCGTGCAAGATGGCACTACTGTTGGGGAAAGAGTATGGCAGTTTCTGAAACAATTAAGCCTGGAATGACCATATGACTCAGCACCCCTACGCCCAAGTATGCACCCTGAAGATCTGAAAGCAGAGACTCAAACATATTTGTACACATACGTTTGTAGAAACATTATTCACAATAGCAAGAGGTAAAAGCAACCCAAATGTCCATCCCTGGATGAATAGGTAAACAAAATGTGCTTTTCAGGCACTGGAATGTCATTGGGCTCTAAAAAGGACTAAAATTCTGACCTTGGGACAACATGAATGAGTCTTGAAGACAATATGCTAAGTCTCAAATAAACCAGTCACACAAGAACAAATACTGTACAATTCCACTTTCACAAGGCCCCTGGAGAGGTCAAGTTCGTAGAGACAGAAAGTGGAATGGAGGTTGTAGGGGGCTGGTGGGGGGTGAGGATAGGGTGTCAGTGTTTCACGGAGGCAGTTTCAGTTGAAAAATATGAGGAGGTTCTGGAGGTGGATGGTGGGATGGTTGCCCAGCAATGAGAATGCACTTGATGCCCCTGAACTGCTGGTTAAAATGGTAGATTTTATGTTATGTGTGTCTTACCACCACAACAAAGACACCAAGTTACAGGAGGGGTGTGAGTCCAGCCTGGAAGTTACCAGGGATTTTGATGAGCGTGGCCTCTGGGGAGGCGAAAGGCCAGAAGCCAAATGAGAGTGGGGGAGGGGACGTCGAAGACCACGAGGACAGGAAGACTCAGACAAGGCGGCCGCAGAAGGTGGGAGAAAGCGGGGGTGGCGGGTAACGAGTTGGAGGCGCATTCTCAGCCCTCCCTGGGCTTTTCTGCTCCCTTAGCCAGGCCTGGGCTCCAGGATCATTGCCGAGGGATGAGGGAGAGGCAGTCCATGCCCACTCCAAGGGACCCTCCGCCTTCTTCCAATCCAGCCTGCTCTTCCCTTTCACCCCCATGGTGAACGCTCTTCAGTTTTCTTACGGGTTTAGGCTTTCAGAAATGAGGACCAGCGACTTGCGGCTTCCCCCGCAATCTGCCAGTCCCAGAGCTTGTCAGAGGCAATGAAAGACACAGCCAGCTCCCTACCCGAAGAAGGGGAAGGAAGAAGAGAAAACACAGAGGGAGAGAAAACCATCAGAGGACATTACCTAGCACACATGCTTCCTGAGGTCTCAGAGCCCGCAGGCAGCTCCGTGCTGGCGAGACCAACAAGGGGAACGCGTTTTCTAGCACGTTCCCTTCGCAGCCTCCTGTTCCATGCTCTTCTCAATGCTCTCGTGCCACGGTCCACCTACCCTCACACTTGACATCAGAATTCATTCAACACACTGTTCATTAGCACCTGCTACATGGCACTCCCTAAAACAAGGCACGGAAGGGCATGTCTGCTTGTGGATTTCAACATTCCTGCAGCGGGAGACAGATAACAAAGTTTAAAAGTTAAGTATATATGTGAGATAGTGCTAAGTGCTATGGGTGGGAAAAAAAAGTCCAGAAATAGGAAAAAGAGAGAGCAAGAGTGAGGAATGGAATTTCAATTTTCAAAAGGGTAATCGGGGAAAGCAAGCCTCAGGGTGATATTTGAGTAAGGATCGAAGCAGGTGAGGAAGATCCCTGTGGGTCTCTGGGGGAAGAGCATCCCAGGCAAGAGGGAGAGTCAGTGCAAAGGCCCGGGGGCAAGTACTTCCCTTGTGGATTGGGAAAAGAACAAAGGGTAAACTACAGTACATGAGCGAGCACAGGAAAACAGTGGGAGAGGTGGTCCGAGTTTAAAGAAGCAAGCAAGCAGATCTGATGGTGTGGCTTTGCTAACAACATTAGGGCTTCGCTTCATTCTGAGTGCAGTGGGAAGCCGTCAGCAGCTGCCTCATCCCTGGTCCAGTCCTCTCCCTGGGCGGGCAGCTCCTTCCCAACACCACCCCAATGGCCTCCACCTAAGACCTGTGAACTTGGAGTTTCTCTGCTACGTCACAAAACTCATAATCCAGAGTTTACTTCCCATCTATGCGCCTGGTGGAGAATGAACCTGTTACAAATGATAATAATTTAAGAATAAAATGTTAATAATTGGGTAGCCCGTTCCTTTTCTTAGAGAACCAGAATGTAGCCAAAGCACAGCCCTGTCACTTCTTTCTCATCAGAGTCACCATCGATGTGGCGTATGTGTCAGGAGAGTAGAAGATTGATTTCAGTGTTCCTTTGTTAAACACGGATGGTTCTGTAAGACCCTGTCTACCTTCCAAATACCGAGAAGTCAGAGGTGTCAGCAGTGGGTGTGTCCCTGAGTGAGTAATACACGCCCTTTTCTGGTGGATCACACCTCTGGATCAGTGGTCCTCAAGGTGGGGTCCCTGGGTTAGTTGTGTCCAGCATTTTCTGGGAAACTGTGAGAAACGTGGATCCTGGGGTACTATTCCAGACCTACAGGGTCAGAAAATCCTAGCAAAGAGGAGCCCGGTGTTCCGTGTCTTAACAAACCCCCCAGGTGATTTTTTTAAATACTTTTTTTAAGTTGATTTATTTACTTTGAGAGTGAGGGAGAACAGGCGAGCAGGGGAAGGGCAGAGAGAGCAGAGAGAAAGGATCCCAAGCAGGCTCTACGCTGTCAACGCAGAGAGCCCGATGTGGGGCTCGAACCCACAAACCACAAGATCACCACCTGAGCCGAAATCAAGAGGAGGACGCTTAACTGACTGAGCCACACAGGTGCCCCTCCCCCAGATGATTCTGAGAGACACTGAGGCTTGAGAAGCATTTTCCAGATGATCCACACACCCCCCCCACCCTCTGCTTAATCCCCGCCTTCAAGAGGGGTAGACATTGGGAAGTTGAAATGAGAAGAGACTTTAGCTTCTAGGTTCCCTATCTGGAGTTTTCTTTATAGATCATCTTCTGCTTATTGAAGATGCACACATGTAAA
The DNA here is from genome assembly GCF_003009895.1 of Hyaena hyaena. NCBI lineage: Eukaryota > Metazoa > Chordata > Mammalia > Carnivora > Hyaenidae > Hyaena > Hyaena hyaena. The sequence goes on along the minus strand of NW_024081075.1, from coordinate 1,310,397 downwards.
CAGCGGGGACCACATCCGGGCACTTGGTCATGGGCACTCAACCACACACACGCACTCATGCCCGGTTGCTTTGGTGAGCCTGACACAGCCAGATGACTTCAACAATTCCTCCGCCTGCGCGGCAACACTGAAATCTTTTTCCTCTCGTGCCGGTTACAAAGTTTCTCTGCAGAGGAAAACAGTGGTAAAAATGCCAAGTGATGTTGTTTTTTAAACACTAGTCAAACATGAGGCTCACTTTTTCAATGTTTGTGTGATCAGGATGAAGCCAACTGTTTCTTTTGGCTGGCATCTTCTCATGTACCGCTCTTTCTAAATAGGGTATAGGGGAAACCCTGTTAAACTAGCCTCCCTTCCAGTTTGCAAAGCAGAACAACTCAGTCCTAGCTCTTTGTTGTAATAAAAGTTTGAATCCTTACAGCAATCCGGCTGTAATTTGGTGAGACACCGCCAAGTTCACCAAATAGAGGTTCAGAACCATGGGGGGGGAGGGAGGGGCACGGGGGGGTTACCTATCCCTTCTTACAGCCGCACAGTCTGGTGGTTCATCCATCTAACGTGACCGTCTGGCCGTTCACTGATACATTCTTGGGTTTTGAAGGAAAACAGCTATGCCAGGAATTTTATATGAGCGGTAGGTGCTGAGTCAGCATTGACTCGGCATATAATATTTTCCTATCGGCCCGATGACACGAGTCACTGGACTATTTCCCGCCTTCCAGAGCCGGAAGCCCTGCGTGGGAAAGAGAGTCTGCCCGCCCCGGTGCGCATGGAGAGTCTGTGTCAAAGGCAAGGAGAAAACTCCCTCGTTTTCCATGTCATTCCTCAGTGGCTACTTTCTCTGCGTAAAAATAGTCCCGAGTTAGGACCAGCCTTGGGAAGAGGGAGGGGAGGCCTCTATCCCTCATCAAGGGACAAACAGAGGCTGGCCCTGGACACAGGGTGGGGAAGGGTGGCTGGAAGAAATAGGAAGGGGGTTCTGCCCACGCCGAGGGGCGATGTGGATGAGCCAACACCCCAAAATGTTGATGCTCAGCGGGCACATGGCACTGTCCCTCCCAGCATGGCCCCAGCAGCGAGCCGAATGGGCACCCCAAGCCAGACCCAGACACCCGCCCTGCGCCTGCATGACCCCGGCAGCGAGCACCTGCGCGCTTTGCACCCGGGCCTCCCCAAGGACACAGTGAAGTGCCACAGAGGATTATCTAACACGACGGGCTGGAACCGCTTCCGAGAGCCATTCTTCAAACCGTCACACAGTTAGCGGTAAATGTGCAAGACCGGGAAGGAAACGGAGAGAGAATTCGAGGGAGTTTGCTTCCCAGCTCCTACTGGGCCATCAGTGGTGGGTGCCGACACAAGCCCTCAGTTCCCCTCACTGTCCCCAGCACTGCTGTGCAACTTGGGAGCATCTGCGAAAGGTGCTGGGACCAAACGCCTGGCTCAGCCAACGTGACACAGCAGCGCTGGGCGAATCATGCAGCCTCTGTGAGCTGCGGTATCCTCGCTTGAAAACGTGCATGACGCCCACGGGGGCAACCACGAGCCGGCGTGAGGGTCAGGGAACACTTGCTCTTTGGAAATTGCCAAGATATTTCAGGGGCACCTGGCTCGCTCAGTTGGTAGAGCCTGTGACTCTTGATCTTGGGATTGCGAGTTCGAGGCCTATGTGGGGTGTAGAAATTACTTAAAAATAAACCCTTTCGGAAAATGTAAGATATTTCATAGAGATGGAAGGCACAAAAGTTGCCATTTGCTCTGTCGTTTACAGATCTGCGGCGGGTCTCTCTCCAGCCAGTCATTTTCTTTTGTTTTTTTCCTTTAAATTTATTTGTTTGTTTGTTTGTTTGTTTTGAGAGAGACAGAGACAGTGCGAATGGGGGAGGGGCAGAGAGACAGAGAAACCCAAGTAGGCTCCACGCTGTCAGTGAAGATCCCAAAGCTGGGCTCGAACTTACGAAACTGCAAGATCGTGACCTGAGCCGAAACCGAGTCGGATGCTTAACCGACTGAGCCCCCCAGATGCCCCCCGCCAGCCATTTTCATTCCAAATGGTAGTACCCCTGTTTGAGGAGGTAGGGATTAAGCAAGCAAGCCCTGGAGACTCAAGACTTTCAAACACATTTTGCTTGTTTTTTTTGAAGTTTGGTGTTTACAAAACCTATTTAGCCCATCATGCTAAACCAGTAGAGCCAGCCTGCCCTCCTTCTGGATTTGGAAAGCAAAGAGGAGGCGGGCTCATCTATGGTCACCTTTGAATAAAGGGTGGATCAAACTAGAGCCACCATTGATACACTCATGATTCGTGAGGAGAAACGCTTTTCAGAAATTCTAAACACTCAGTTCCATTCATTCGGCTGTCCTTTGTTCATTCACTGACCTCCCGGAACCCCCAAGGATTTTGCTGGCTGTTAGAATTAGGGAAGGCAGAGCTGCCCTCCAGAGAGGAGGACTGAAGGGTAACTCTACTAGTGTTCTCAGGAGAAACAGAACACAGCAGAAGATGTGGGGAAAGAGAGGCGGAGGGAGGGAGAGGGAGAGAGAGAGAGAGAGAGAGAGAGATGTATTTTTTTAATGTGACAGCTCTCCAGACTGTTCTCTTTTTTTTTTTAAGTTTATTTATTTATATTGAGAGAGAGAGGGAGAGAGGGAGAGAAAGAGTAAGGAGGGGAAGGACAGAGAGAGAGGAAGAGAGAGAGAGAGAGAGAAAGAATCCCAAGCAGGCTCTGCACTGTCATCTCAGAGCCCTACACAGGGCTAGAACTCAAGACCATGAGATCATGACCTGAGCCAAAATCAGGAGTCGGACGCTTAACTGACTGAGCCCCGCAGGTGCCCCAAGAGACAGAGATTTATTATGGGACTCGGCTCCTGTGATTATGGAAACTGAGAAGTCCTATGATCTGCCGTCCACAAGCTGCTGGCCCAGGAAAGCCAGGGTTGTAATTCCGACTGAGTCCAAAGGCCTGAGAACCAAGGATCTGATGGTTTAAATCTCAGTGCAAGGAATGGAAAAGATGAGATCAGGCGTCCCAACTGAAGCGGGCAGGCAGGAGGCAAAAAGGGACGAATTCCACCTTCCTCTGCCTTTGATTCTATTCCAGCCTTCCATGGATGATGGCACACATCCACACTGAGGAATGAACCCATGTTCCTGGGTCCTCCCATTCAAATGTTCATCTCTTGGAAATACCGGGCCCCCCCCCCGACACTACCAGAAATAATATATAATCTGGGCGTACCCTGACCCAGTCAAGTTGACACATATCAAAGGAACCAAATGGTTTTACATTATGAATATTCCAAGAAATATCACACTAAGTGCTGGGGAGAACAAAGGAGAGACTGGCTCGATGGAGGATACAGGGCAGCTTTACAGGAGAGGACTGAGCAAGAGGGGCCTTGAAGGCCTAATGGGCATAACCATTCCACAGTATCATGATTGCTTTCAGAAAGGTTGCGTCTCTCTGTTGTCATTCCTTGACCCCACAAATATTTGTGCTTCTGTACCAGTTCACTATGGTTCTTGGCCCTGAGGATATGGTGGAAAAGGACAGAGATGATGTCCTGCCCTTACGGAGCAAGATCAACAACAAAAGAGAGAGCAAACAAAGTGGGTGCTGTGTCATAGGTGCTCTGAAAGTCAACAGATCAGGGAAATGGGACAGAGGAAGAGCTCACTGGGTGTGCAGGACAGCGGGTGGGACCGGAGCTGTGACCCTCTGGAGGAAATGCATTATCAGGCACAAGGGACAGTCTGCACAGTCGCCCAGAAGAGAGAATGAGCTTGGTCTGAGGCACTGATAGGAACACCGGACAGGGAAGGAAGGAGCCAGAACTCGAGGGAACTTGTTGGCCCCCTGATGAGGAGTTTGGATTTTATTCTATATGTAGTAGAAGTCCATTTGTAGGATTTTCGGCAGCGGAGATCACATGATCTAAACATTCGGAAAGTCAAGACTTTGTTTCTCGATGGCTTCCAACCATTTATTGAATTGAATTTCATCCACTCTTCCAATATTAGCCATACGACCTTGACCCACAGAATCTTCTTAGCACCTAGTAAGCTTGAGCCCAGCATGTGTTCATGAAAGTCCGGGTTGCCTCCCTATAATGGGAAGGTGGTGGTTGATGGCTGGGGTGCTTTCCGGTTCCATGAGCTCCATGCCTGAATCTGTGATGTCAAAGCACTGACACAGCCGTGAGATTACCGAAGCTTCCTCTGGCACTCAGTTCCAACTGGATTATAACTGCTCATTTTCCTGCAGAATGACCCAGACCCTCCCTCAACTCTGTGCCACAAAGGGAAAATTAACAGTAGCATAAAAAAGTTAAGAAGGTGAAAGAACAGTATTACTCTTGTCAACAATAAAATCTGCTGCTGATATTCAGTTGTGAAGACAGGCACATCTATTATTTATAGAATACAGATGGTTAAATATTAAATACTTGAACCTAGGACAGTGTGAGGGTAAAGCCAGGAGTGTGAACTTGTCAAAATCGTAAAAATGGTAACTCTTTGCGAGGGTGGAGTCCACCTACATGTATTACCGCTTTTATTGCACTATAAATTAAGGGGGGAAACCTATGCTGTGTCAATTTCAAGTTCTAAGTGACATGCATTATCTCTGGGATAGCATCTGTTCAAATCTGCTTCACAAACAGCAGCTGGCCCACCTGCCTAGAACTTTTAACTATTTTGGCCAGGAAGGTGGCAAAAGGTAAGATTTACTTCCTTATTTACTGCATGAGGGATTGGCAGGCAAGGAGAACATTTTATGAGTTGGCAATTTTTCTTGTACTACTTGCACATCTGATCTAACGGTTGCCCAAAGGTTTGCATTGACGAAGGCAAAAATATTTCTTAAAAAGCTTAAAAGTCACATGTGATGTCAAACATCTTAATTTTTATATGATTTTGATGTTCTCCAGTTTACCTTATTTCTGGCCTAAATTTTTCACGCAAATTGAAAACCTTGAACCATTGCTATTTGCTTTCCAATATGAAGCAAGATACCATGAGCTCTGTTAGAATCTGAGCATGCACTCAGCCCACCCCTACAGCTCATAGGCGTAGAGGCTTGATTGCTTGATGTACTGCTCCTAATAAAATGATTTCTCCGTCTTCTTACAAAGAAGAGTTGCACATCCAATTCGTTTCTCCCTTTTAAAAAATGCATTGAAGTTAGCCAAAAAATTTCCAGTGAAGCACCTGATTCAAATACAAATTCTGCCCAGTAAAGTAGGCAGTCTTATGTTTAATAAGTACTCAGCAAGGATTATGCGTTAAATGATCTTCCTCAAAAACTTGTCGACAGACTTATCAATATTTGGCTTAATTTTAATGTTAAAGAAGTAAATTCTGAATATTTCCATTTTAGGAGGAAAGGAAACCTCTGACTTAATTGTATAACAATCTTAACCTTGATTATCCCTTTCTCTGATTGAACGCTATACAATGATATTAAATTCAAAAATTAATCTAGCCTGCAGGATGGATAATTAGTCAAAAGCAGGGGAAAGTCACAAGAAATTAACAATGAAATCAATTCCTTGATTTTGTGTCACACCTCTTTCTCCTGGGCATTCTGAGGCAGATTTTCAATATGAGGTCATTTCCTTCTCCTAAATTCTGCTGAAGTTATATTCTAGAAGATCTAGACTTTTGCTTTTAGAGACAGGAAATCCAAGTCCAAGCAAAGTTCCATGGTGATGGGAAGAAAAATCAGAGGAAGAGATGATTCAGGAATGGCCTAACTAGGAAGAAGGGAAGGGTCGGAGATCAGAGGAGCTGATATTACCTGGCAAAGAGGAGGCGGCCCAATGGTTAGGGCTGGAGCAGAAAACTGCTTTTCAAAGCTGTTGGGAATCTAGCTCGCTGCCATCCAGTTTAGAGCAGGAAGGCAGGGAGCTCCAGGAAGACAATCTCTGCTGAAAGTAAATGAAATAATTGAGAGCCTGAAAAGGAGCTGAGAGAAGAGGGAAGACAAGTCACACACACAAAAGGAAGGAAGAGAGAAAGGCAGGCGATTAGACCTTCAGGGAAAAGCAACAGAAGGTATACACGAAATGATAATCCAAAAGAGAAGCAAACGAAATGTGTCATAAATTTAAGTAGTCCATGGAATATAACAATCATTTTTTTAATATTTGGAAAAATGGCACAGAATTTTCTCTTGGCATCAAACGCTCCTGAAGATGCCATTTTAATGTAAAGCCCTTCATTGGTTTTTAGCTTTTCAATTCAAACTGTAGACATAGCATCCGAGGTTTGGTTGTGTTGTCAGAATGCGAATATTACCAACTTTGCTGCTGTGAAATGTAGCAAATAGTTATAACAAGTAAGGAGGGAGGAAAGGATGGGTATGAATATCCTTATCTGACAAAGTGAAGAATCAAATGAAATTGTGGACAGTTGATTTACAAGAAATCAAGACATAAGCCCATTATCTGAAGTTAGGAAAATGACATTTAGAAGATTTAATAATAATGTAGGGGCGTCTGGGTGGCTCAATCGGTTAAGCATTCGACCTCGGCTCAGGTAATGATCTCCTGGTTCATGAGTTCAAACCCTGCATCAGGCTCTGTGCTGACAGCTGAGAGCCTGGAGCCTGCTTCGGATTCTGCGTCTCCCTCTCTACCTCTCCCCACTCTCTCTCTCAAAAATAAATAAACATTTAAAAAATTTTTTAAAGAATTAATACCAATCCTTCACAAACACTTCCTAAAAATAAAGCAAGAGGGAAATAGTTCCCAACCCCAACTGACACAAGCATTCCCTGATACCAAAACTGGATAAACACATCACCCCCAAAATCACATACCAATACCCTTTTTGAAGATAAATGCAAAAGCTCTCAACAAAATATTAACAAAATCCAGCGACGTATAAAAAGGATTATATGATCATGTGGGATTTCTCCCAGAAATGCACTGTTGGTTTAACATATGAAAATCAACCAATGTCATATACCATGTTAATAGAGTAAAGGACAGGGGGGCCTGGGTGGCTCAGTCGGTTGAGCATCTGACTTCGGCTCAGGTCATGATCTCACAGTTTGTGGGTTCAAGTCCCGCGTTGGACTCTTTGCTGACAGCTCAGAGCCTGGAGCCTGTTTCAGATTCTATGTCTCCCTTTCTCTCCCTGCCCCTCCCCTGCTCATGCTCTGTCTCTCTCCATCTCTAAAAAATAAATAAAACATTTAAAACCTTTTTTAATAAAAAAATAGAGTAAAGGACAAAACTACATAATCACTTCAATAGACACAGAAGAAACACTTAACCAACACTTAATCCAACACTCCTTCACATTACTATCACATAACAAAGTAAGAATAAAAAGGAAACTTCCTCAGTCTGATGAAGGCATCTATGTAAAGTTCACGGTTACCAGCATACTTCATGCTGAATGACTGAATACTTCCCCTCTACGATCAGCATAAGACAAGAATGGCCATTTTCTTTCTTTCTTTTTTCTTTCTTCCTTTTGTTTTGTTCATTTATTTTGAGAGAGAGAGCAAGTGGGGGAAGGGGCAAAGAGAGAGAGAGAGAGACAATTCCAAGCAGGCTCTGTACCATCACCACAGAGCCTGACGAGGAGCTCAAACCCACAAACTATAAGATCATGACCTGAGCCAAAGTCAGACACTTAATCAACTGAGCCATCCAGGCGCCTCAAGGATGGCCATTCTCACCAATTCTATTCAATACTGAACTGAAAGTTCTATCCAGAGCAATTTGGGGGAAAAAAAAAAAAGAGCATTTAGATTGGGGAAACAGAATTAAAACAATTCACAGATGTTATGTTCTTATAAATAGGAAATTCTAAGGAATACACACACACACTGTCAGAACCAGTAAACAAGATCAACAAGGCTGCAGGATACAAAATCAATATACAAAAATCAATTATATTTTCATACACTAACAATGAACAATCTGAAAGTGAAATTAACAATTCCACTTACAACAGTATCAAAAGCTGAAAGCCACAGAATATTGTTGAAAGAAATTAAGAAAGACTTAAAAAGATGGCGCCCATGTTTATGGACTGGGATGGCAACTCCCCAAACTGGCCCACAGATTCAGCAGTCCCCAGAGACCTAAATGCGAGATGAGAGCTGAGACTATACACATCTTAGAAGAAAACATGGGAACACATCTTCCTGACCTTGGATTAGGCAATGAGTTCTTAGATACGACACCAAAAGCATGAACAACAACAACAAAAAATAGGTGCATCGGTCACTGTAGAAATTTAAAATATTTGTAATTCAAAGGACACCATCAAGAAAGTGGAAAGACAACCCACAAAATGGGGGAAAAAATTTTGCAAATCATGTATTTTATAAGGATCTAATTACCCAGAATCCATAAGGAATTCTGCCACCTCAACAATAAACAAGTAATCCAGTTTAAAAAGACAAAAGACTTGCATAGACGTTTCTTCAAAGAAGATCTATGAATGGCCGGTAAGCTCATGAAAAGGTGCTCCAAATCGTTAGTAATCAGGGAAAATACAAGACAAAACCACAGTCACAAACCTCTTCACCTCCACTCGAGTGACCATAAGGAGAAAGACAGACAAAAATACCTTGTGTTGGTGAGGATGTGGAGAAACGAGCAATTGCCAGGGGTTGGGAGGAGGGAAGAATGAGAGCTGGCTGCTAATGGATATGGGGTTTCTTCATGGGGGACAAAATGTTCTGACGGGGCCGCACAACTTTGTGAACATGCTAAGAATCAGTAAATTGTGCCTTTGAATGGGGTAAATTTTATGGTCTCTGAATGCTAGCTCAAGAAAGCAGTTATAAACATCAAAGACAGAAGAGGGGGTGCACCTGAGTGCCTCAGTCAGTTAAGGATCCTACTCTTGATTTGGGCTCAGGTCTTAATCTCACGGTTCATGAGGTCAAGTCCCATGTCGGGCTCTGTGCTGTCAGCTGCTTAGGATGTTGTTCCCCTCTCTCTGTGCCCCTCCCCTGTGTACATGTGTGGGGTGTGTGTGTGTGTGTGTGTGTGTGTGTGTGTGTGCCTGCTCATGTGCTCTCTCGCTCACTCGCTCGCTCTCTCAAAATAAATAAACTTAAAAAAAAAAAAAAGCAGAAGACAGCAAAGGGAAAACGATCGGGGAGGTGAGCTAAACCCTTATCTTTCCAGTTAGGAGTCAACAGGTAGGAAAGAGCGCAAAGTTGATAAATCAAACAGTAGAGGTGCGATCCTAGCACAGCACAGGAAGCTCTCTGGGATCATTTATTTTTTAATTTTCTTAAGGTTTATTCATTTCTCAGAGACAGAGACAGACAGAGCATGGGGGTGGGGAGGGGCAGAGAAAGGGAGACACAGAATCCGAAGCAGGCTCCAAGTTGTCAGCACAGAGCCCGACGCGGGGCTCCAACCCACACACCATGAGATCATGACCTGAGCCGAAGTCGGACTCTCAACCCACTGAGCCCCCCAGGCGCCCCCTCTCTGGAGGAACTGAAACAATAATGGAAAGTCACTTTTGGGAGAGAGCTGGGAGACCTTGGGGAAGAAAGCTGCTTTGCTACATTATCTCTTTTCTACTTATTTGTTGCTCTGTGTGTGTGTGTGTGTGTGTGTGTGTGTTATTTTGACACAATGGGGGAAAAAATCTTTAAAAAGCAAGCGTTGGTTTTTTGGGTTTTTTTTCGAAGCCCCTGGAGATGGAGGCCAGGGAAAGGGGAGATTTGAAACATACTCACGGGACTCGGAGATGGAGCTTCTGGACCAAGCTTCTTCCAGGAACCGACCTCGCGCTGAGATCTTGTCTCGGCTGCGTGCCTGTAGTTGCTCCCCACGGCCTCCGGCTGTGGCCAGATGACCCTGTCTGGGCTCCAGCAAGGGTAATGACTGATACAGACTTTTCCCAACCAGCCGAGGGATCAGAGAGTGACACTGTCAAAGAAGGAACAGTGAAAAGAATTAACTGCGAAATTAATTAAATGTCCTGCATCGGCATCGCAGCCGGATCAGAACAAGAACATGGCTGGTGGCTCAAGCAGCGAGCACTCAACTTTTGTGTAATCTCTTGAACGGCCCCTCAAGTGTGCCAACAAATTGGGGGTTCACACCGTCACCAGTGGTCTCTGTGGCTTTCATTCCGAGTCACTCTTCTTCTGGGTCAAATCTGTTGTTTAGCAAGTGCACAGCTCAGAGAGCTCTTCATTTGATCCAACACTCAGGGAAAAAAAAAAAAAGAAAAGAAAACACAACACAACAGTGTGTAAGGCAATTTTGTCCCAGATCTTTCCCTCCAAGTCATGAACATAATAGATTTGACTTTTTACATCGTGTGTCCCCCTAAGAAGCATAAAAGAAAGGTTACACTGGCAGGCAGCTAGGAAAGAGTTTAATTAATCCCAAAGTGTGCGCTTCATTTGGAAAGTGCATCACAAAAGAATCCTGTGTTTACTGAACTAGATCCTTAGGGCCATTATCCCTCCACCGATGGCGAGATTTTTCTGAGGGAGTCTTGTCCCTTGTGGTCTGGAAGGTAGTGCCATTAAAAATAAGATCCACACAGGGAACCAGAATTGAAGATGCTGAGGAAGCAGGCACTTTCCCCTTGGCAGAGGTAATTGGCATCCTGGCATTTGTGGAAAGATCTAAGCCCTAATCCTGTCGACTTTGATGGGGCCAAGCCAGCTTTCCCCGGACCATTCCCACGAAGGAGCCCAATGGTGGTCTGCGTCCGGCAGCCTCCTACTTTGCCATCCCTTTTCTGAAAGCAGAACTGCCCTGTCTTAGCAAACATGCACCAGGGCTAATCAGAAACTACTTGCTTCAAACAAAAAACGGGGTTGTGCTTTCAGTTAGCATTACTCTTATTAGATGAGTGATTCGTTCAAAAGCTTAGGACACTAGACGTGGATTATACTCCCTAGAGAGTGCCGGCCGCAGGCAGACAAACACAATGGGACCCACACTGTGGGGTCCCTCGGGAGTCAGACTCACGGACACGGAGAGAAAGAGAGTGGGCGCCAGACGCTGGGGGGGTGGCGAGGGTGGGGAGTGAGTGTTTCACGGGAACGGAGTTTCAGTTCGGGAGGGTGAGAAAGTTCTGGAGACGGACGGTGGTGATGACTGCACTACACTCTGAATGTACTTCATGCCAACTGTATACACTTAAAACGGCTTAAATGGTTGTGTATATGTTACATATATTTACTACGATTTTCAAAAATACATTTTTTTAAGTTAGGGCTCATTCTATCAAAATATAGCACAGCTTTGTGCTTCATGCTGATCTCAGAGGTGGCTTTAGAAGCCAGGGTGGGGGACCCTCCGTGGGCATCGCAGGGCAGACCCAAACTCTTCTGGAGACCCGGGAGGAAGGAAATTTGCCCTGCTCATGAGTAATGACTGTGGTTTTCTGGCAAACATTAAGGAGGAAGGAACTAAAAATACTTATCGGACACTCTGCCAAAACTCCACAGCGCTCACAACGTACCAGGCCAACATGTAGAAGCACTTTCAGAGCGAGAGGGATAGGACTAGACACCAAGGTCAAAGTCATTTCACACCTTCCTCTCACCTCTTGAGAGGCTGGGGCGCAGCAGGAGGGACCAGGCACCCAGCGCTGCCCCAGCCACCTGCCCGGAGCCGCTGCCCGGGAGAGAGGCGGTGCAGGAGGGGTCGCACCCCCCCACCAAAGGCAGGCCGGCCGCAGTCCCTGCTCCCACCCAGCTGCAGGGCTCGCCGAGAACTGCCAGGCGGTGCCTCTTTTGCTTGCCAACTCGCAGAAGCTGAGACAGAAAGAGCAACATAGACATTTCGCTGATGCTTCCTCCAAGCTGCTGGAGTCAGAGCCCCAGGCACCTGCAGAGGGGGTGGGCGAGAAGGAGACCAAGGTGTGTGAGGAGGAGTCCAAACGGGGTCTGGCCCTCAAGGGCCGCGCTTCTCAAACTTGCATCTGACCGGGTTCACCGGTGGGGGGCGGGGAGCTGGTTCAAACGCAGCTTCTGATTCAGCAGGCCTGAGCCGGGCCAGAGATCCTGATTTCTAACAAGTGCCCAGGTGAGCCGCTGCTGCTGGCTCAGGGACCAAGAATGAAACAGAAGAATGAGAGCAAATAGGGGTGGGGGTGGGGGCGAGGCTGATGCGACGGGCTACTCAGGTGTGCTGAGCTCCTGATTCCGAAGGTGAATGTTTCGCAAATCCTGACCTTGCTCACGCAGGTCGGCATTGGAGCTGAAGGCCCATGATTTTGTATCCAGCACATGCGAGAATTTTCCTCAGCGTAGGCACTGCCCGGGACCCCTGTGGGTTTGGAGGGTACAAACACCCACTAACCACTAGGGGGTGTGTCACTACAGAGAGGGTACCCACTGACCCGGATGGGTAAGTCGGGGAGTGTGACGCAGGGTTCAAGCCCAGATGTTCCACGTCAGCTGTGTGACCTTGGGCAAGTCATTCTGAGCCTCTGTTTCCTGATTTGTAAAATGGGATGAATAATGGTACCTTTTTATGGTAGACAGAAAAATGGCCCCCAAAGAGATAGGTATCCTAATCCCCAGAACCTGAGACTATGTGACCTTACATGACTAAAAGGTCTTCCCAGCTGTGATTTAAGACCTTGACTTGGGGCGCCTGGGTGGCTCAGTTGGTGAAGCATCCAACGCTTGAATTTGGCTCAGGTCATGATCTCACAGTTCGTGGGTTCAAGAGCCCCAAGTCGGGCTCTGTGCTGACAGTATGGAGCTTGCTTTGGACTCTCTCTCTCTCTCTCTCTCTATCTCTGTCTCTCCCTTGCTTGCTCACTCTCTCTCTCTCTCAAAATAAATAAATAAACACTTTTTTTAAAATAATAAATAAATAAATAAATAAATAAATAGACCTTGACTTACGGAGACGATCCTGGATTGCCTGGGTGGGGCCCAATGTCATCACAAGTCTTAAGAGGGAGACAGGAAGCTCAGTCAGACGAGAAGATGCAGTTGGGTCAGTGGAAGTCAGGGAGAGAGATTTGAAGGTTCTAGGCTCCTGGCTTGGAGGATGGAGAAAGGGCCCACAAGCTAAGCGATGCAGGCAGCCTCTAGAAGCTGAAAAGGGAAGGAAAAGGAAGAAAATGGACTCCCCCTCTCGCCACCCCCCAGAGCCTCTGGAAGGGACTTAAGTCCATCCACGCCTTGATTGGAACCCCACACAACCCATTTCCACCAGAACTGTAAGACAATAACTTGGCGTTGTTTTAGGCCGGCAAATCTGTAGGAATTCATGATGGTTATCATAGGAAGCAAATACACTTTTCCACAGGAAGTTTGTACAGATTCACGAGACTGTGAGCAGCTCGGGGCACAGCGCCGGGCACTCAGGCAGCTGCAGCACCGACAGGTGAGGGTGGGTGCGCACTCGCTGCACCCTCCGTCTGCCCAGGAGCACGGAGGTCATCCCTCAGTCGACCATGAACTTCCTGCTTCCAGGCGCTTCCGATGCCTAGAGGTCAGACAAGCTTGGGAGAGAAGGACCCCCAAAGTGAAGACTTTAGAATCACTGTTGAAGCACAAAGGGGTCATTAATCCTGAGGATTCCAGCCAGCATCATGCACTTCCTTTAATCTAAGGATTAAAGCCCGCCTTGTAAAAAATCTCTACACCTCCACAATCATTTCACAAAGAAACGCCATTTAAGGGGCAGGGAGGAAAGAGTGTAAAACCGATGAAGTGCAGCCTGAGTTTCAGGTTGATGCAAAATGGGGCAGACACAGAACAGAGCCTCCCAGGAAGGACTTGCTGATCGAGACGGTGACGGCCGCAGCCCTGAGATCTCACGCGGCTCCCGGATTACCAAACCTGGCCCCGGGCCAGGGCGTAATGGATCATAACTGTGGAGTGAGTTATTCAAATTATGATCATTTCAGGAACCATTTTTTATGAGAAAATAAATTTTAAATAATAGCATTTTAAACTTTTTATGGTTACATTTGTCATGTGACCCGAGACAAGGTATATTTTTGCACTAAAACGGGACACATTAATTATCTCCGAAGTAACACTCGCTCGGTAACAACATCAGCAGGAAAAAGGGCAGGCTGAGCCAGCCAGCCATTCCTCCTAACCTGAGACACGTGAGCACACACATGTGTGTGCACACACGGAGGACGAAGGAAGAAGGTTCGGCCCGCGGGTCCGACATAGGTCACTGAAGGGCAGAGGAAGATTGTACACAGGGCAGGGGACTTAATGCATGCCCAGCAAAGCTGAGTGTGTGTGTGTGTGTGTGTGTGTGTGTGTGTGTGTTTGCTCTGTTTGTTTAATTGGCAGCTAAACAATCAGTTTAACTTTGGCCAGATGCTTCCTCAACCTTCTATAAATGGAAAAGAAATTTCTATCAGTAATGATGGTCCGCCTTTCTCTCCATATCCCCATGGAAGCCCAGAGGGTCTGAGCCCACCTACTGCCTCCGCAGGTCATCGGGGGTCTGGCAGCAGACGGTTGGATTGTGTGAATAAGAGGTTTCCTGGCAGGAACACCAGTCACTGGACCTAGAAGGTCCACACAGTCGCTGTTGTCCCTGGGAGGAAGGACAGGAGGCTTACAAATAATAAAAAGAATGTTTGCTACAGTGCTTTCCAGTTTACAACTCCTTTTCCATCCACTGGATTGCATGCCCAGGACTGGCTAATATAATTTGTGGGGCTGGTGCAAGATGAAGATGCAAGCCCCACTTAAACATTTGTAGAAATTTTAGGGCGCCTGGGTGGCTCGGTGGGTTAAGTGTCCATCTTCAGCTCAGGTCGTGATCTAGCGGTCAGTGAGTTCGAGCCCTGCATCAGGCTGTGTGCTGACAGCTCAGAGCCTGGACCTGCTTCTGATTCTGTGTCTCCTCTCTCTGCCCCTCCCCCACTTGCACTCTATCTCTGTCTCTCAAAAATGAGTAAACATTTAAAAAAATTTTTAGGAATTTCAAGATGCCAACGGCAGAGCATTAAGCCAAGCACGGGAGGCTCTGTGACTGCCTGGGCCTGTGAAAGTAGCCCTGTTCCTACCGAGATTTAGAATTTACCATGTGAGGCATAGTTACCATCCATTGCCTCCCATACCCCCCTCCCCCCCACCCCATCCCCCTCACCCCCCACGGTGTGCTTCCAGCTGCAAAGCACAAACACCCAAAGCAAACTGGCTTAAACAACAAGAAAATGTGCTGGGTCCCATGACGGAGAGTCAGGACGTATCTAGTGCGCTGGCTCTGACTTGGTTTCCCTGCTTTGCTCTGGGTTCTGCCCTCTCGGGCAATGACATCATCCTCGGGGTGGAAGCGAGAGTGACAACAAGTCCAGGCCCCACCCACTGCGCACGGCACGGCTTGCATGCACCGACCCAACCTTGGATTCTTTGACCAAGAACTAGCAAGAAAGGGGGGCTCCGCACCTCCTTCCCCACCCAGCTGAGCTCAGCCCCCAGACCACCTTGCTGCTGCGCTGGGTGTTACAAATCCACACGACCACACCAGTGCCCTGCCCACGTTCCTTGGTGAAAGCTGTCATGAGCCGCCATGTTTTCTAGTATACGACACTGACTTCTAGCCATATCTGTTCGGGACACGGGTACCCCAACCTGAGGACCAACAATGGATTGGTGATATATTGCCCTGTACTGAAAGATGGATTGGACCAGATTGTTGCTCCGGGCATTTGAAGGAAGAAACCACAGGACTGAGAAAGGAGGAGGAGCAGTTAATGTTCAAAATTGCAGTTTAAACATTACAACATAAAAAGAAGTCAGAGAGGTGACAGAGGGCCTTGTGCTACCGAAATCACTAGCAAGAATGGGTCTGGCAGAAGCCATAGGGTAGAGATGTTGAGCAAAAGGCGAGAAGCAGGAGAGTGGGGACCAGAGGCCCCGCCAAGTAGCCTGGCCGAGCCCCCCCACCCACCCACCGCCCCAGAGTGAAACCCACAGAGTCCTGCTCCTGAGGGCCTGGGGGCAGCCCAGCCCCCAGCACAGCCTCCGGCTTCATGTCCAGCATCACCGGCCCTCCTTGCCATTCTATTCTCCCCCATTCGCTCAGTAGCTTTTTCTCACAAGCAGAGGAGCTCTGCTTCAAACAAGGATCTTAGATTTAACTGCACTTTTCAGCTAAGAAGAGAAACATACAAGAAAAGAGCCCTTCATTCATTCAACACGTACTGAGAGCTCCGAGCCGAGCGCTCGCCGAGCTTCGGGGATGCTAGGAGCTGCCAGTCCTCTCAAGGACCTCGGTGTAGCCTTGGGGGAGGGGAGAAGACAGACAGGTGAGCAAGTGATTATGCTGTGGTGTGATAAGCATGATAGGGAGAGGAAGGAAATGATTCAAAGGGTCCCCAAACTCCTCCGTCTCTGAGGGAAGTGTCCCCAAAGCTTAAACCACGCTCGAAATGGATGCTCTGAGCCAGCGTGAGATGCAAATGTTGAGTAAAAAACAAGCATATGGCACATTTCTCCAGTTCCCCTCCCCACTGTTTCCCTTGGATCTGTAATCCTTCCACTTTCATGAAAAAGAATTAAAAACAAATAACCAAGGTTTATCCAGAGAGCTTTGCACAGATTAGTCCTTACAGTGGGTGAAGCCCACAGAAGTACCGCTTGCAGATACTGAGAACGCTGATAACCAAAACCATATCCATGGTAACTGATCAGAAACATAGGAAATCTATGACATAGGAATCTCTGATGAGACAGAGTAATCAGATGGATGATACTGACTTATGAATCTAGTTACGGAATTTTATGAGAAAAAGAAGAGGAGGGAGAAGGAAGGGGGTTCACTTCTCACCAGAACATCCATCTACGTCAGAATAAATAACCTCACCTTGACTCCAAGGGACTTGCCTTTCTCTCTGAAAATATCCAGGGATAGGAGACTACCCAAGAGGTAGGTGGGTATTGGCAAGTTGGCGCAGGGTGGGGATGGGACATGATCTTGTCTATTTCCACAGGGAAGATTTAGCCACACTTTCCTGATTCACTTATCCCATGGGCATTCAATAAACTCACTGCACATTCACAGACTGATATGTGATATTGAAAGGCTGGCTTAAGAAAGCATTAGGTCTCATGGGTGAGAAATCTTGTGGTCAGAACTCTGAAGCAAAAAGGTCCAGGGAAATTTGCTCCAAACTTTGGAGGGGGACATTAGCTTGATTCTCTGAGGGACAGAATTACAGGCTTGACCCCCCCCTTGCCTCACTGAGACCTCGTGAACATACAAAATGTGCTGTTAAAATCTGAAAGAGATCGCACCGCATAAATCATAAAGACTGAAATTTAATTTTTAGATTACCAGAGAGAAAAGCGAGCCGGAGAAGACAGCCCTAAGGTCAGCGGAAAGGGACGGGAATTGATTTCTTCATGAAGTCATGGTTCAACAAACCCCTGACCAGATGTGACCTGGCAAATGCCCACATCTGTATCAGAGAATCCAAACTGCCATCCTTCCGTACTTGGAAAATAGATTAATAACAAGGCAAGTCATGATTCCATTAATAGCACAACAGCTGCCCGTCTGATGGATTACAATGGGCAGTAGTATACGGAACTTACATTTTCAGAGTCAATGAGAGGTTTTTTAAGTCTTTTTTTTTTTAATGTTTATTTCTGAGAGTGCGAGTGAGGGAGGAACAGAGAGAGAGAAGGAGATACAGAATCAGAAGTAGGCTCCAGGCTCCCAGCTGTCAGCACAGAGCCTGACGTGGGGCTCGAACTCACGAACCGTGAGATCATGACCTGAGCGAAGTCGGATGCTTAACCAACTGAGCCCCCGAGGCACCCCGGAGTCAATGAGTTTTGATAATTGAGTTTATCCCTTGCGATGAGTACAGTTCTAGGAAATCTAGATAAAAGTGTTATGGGCTCTGTTTGCCTAAGTCTTTCCAGGGCAAGGATCATTAGTTTTGTATCACTTTTTTGGACATTTTGCTGTCATTACACCCAGAACAGGGTCTTCAGTGGCGTTCGCCAGCATCATTTCCACCCCACAGAACCCCCCCGCCTTTTTTAAGTAATATACGGAAAGGCAAACAAATCACCCAGAAAAAAGTCAGACAGCTCTCTGCTTGGTGAATGGCTAGGAAGGGCTGACCCTTTTCACCCCTCCCCCGCCCGTTACACACAGTAGTCCCGGGGGGGTGGGGGGTGGCGGTTCTGGGGAGCATAGTTGGAAAACCACTGCACAATCCACAGTAAAGCTCCATGATGCGTTCCTAGTTAATGGACTATCGCTGAAGCTTCAGGAGGATTGGGCTTGGGTTGGCTTTGGTTTGGGTCTGCATGGGCGGGCCAAGGAGACAGCTGTCTGGGAAGAGAAGGCACTGAGGGCCAGGGGCGCGGATGGGAGGGAATCTGGGGTGGGAGGAGCCTGGGAGTTTGGGATGAGACAAGGTTATAACGGGTCTTGAATACCAAGCTAAGAAATTTGGCCTTTGTCCTGTGTCATTAGGCTCTGTGACTGGTTGATTAGACTAGTTCCCTAAGGCTCCCATAGCAGAGATCCACAGACTGGGGGGCTTAAACAGCAGGACTTTATTTCCTCGCAGTTCTGGAGGCTGGAAGTCTGAAAGCAAAGTGTTGGGAGGTTGATTTCTTCTGAGGCCTCTCTGCTTGGCTCACGGAGGGCCACCTCCTCCCTGTGTCCTCACGTGGTCAGCCCCTCCGTGTGCGTCTCATCTCTTCTTAAGGACGACAGCCACATTGGGTCAGGGTCCACCCTAATGACCTCATTTTGACTTAATCACCTCTTTAAAGACCCCGCATCTCCAAATAGAGTCACATTCTAAGACGCTGGGGGTTAAGGGTTCAACGTACGAATTTGGGGGAACACATTTCAGCCCATAACACTGAGATTTATAATATAAAGCACAGTGCACGCACGCACACGCACACATTCTTTTTAAAATTTTTTTAATGTTTGTTTATTTTTGAGAGAGAGAGAGAGACAGAGCATGAGCAGGGGAAGGGCAGAGACAAGGAGGAAGACAGAATCCGAAGCAGGCTCCAGGCTCTGAGCTGTCAGCACAGAGCCCAACGTGGGGCTTGAACTCATGAACTGTGAGATCACGACCTGAGCTGAAGTCAGACGCTTAACGGACTGAGCCACCCAGGCGCCCCCACACATATCCTTATATATACATTTTTTTTTTAGGCTTAGAAAAACCAGGTATCAATAGTGCAACATAAACTGGTTGGCTGCAGGCACAGTGCAGAAGTGCAGAGAGAGAGTGGAGAGTGACCCGTGCCTGTGCCGCCCCAGAGCACAGGTACAGCAGTGAGAGGTGGCCGTCATCCAGTGCTGGCTGGGATGACCAATCCGGAGCACCACGGGAGTCCGAGGAAGGGAGGAAGAACAGTGTAGAGGGCAGAAAGTGTGCCGGGGGCTTGCGCAGGACTTGACCTTGGAAGGGTGGGCATGTTTGGGCTAGGAGAATGGGGGGAGGGTCCGCGTTAATAACGAGGCGAAGGCAGAGCCCCAGGACAGGCTTTGCAGCTGCGCACACAGTTTGCAGACCTCCGTGTGTAAGGGCTGGACAGGACCGCATTGCTGGGCTCTTCTTAGCCAAACTCATTAGCTTAGGAAGTCACCTCTGCTCAGAGCACGATATTTAAATAGGAAGGACTTTGCCCTTGTATCTGCATTGATCCTGAAGAAATGCCCCGGAGGTAATGCCGAGAACCCCCATCCTCAGGAAGAACCTTTCCTTCCTTCAGGGACTGGGGTTTTGTTTTGCATTTTTATCCTGTTGCATCACACCAGGCAAGCGCTCATTGCCTCCAAAGCCATCCCAGGCACTCACACCAGCCCCCCGTAGGAGGGTAAGGGAGGGGCACTCCTTAGTCTAAGCAAGTCACAGGGAACCTGTGTGTTTCAATGGCACTGATTTTAAAGGAATTTCTAGACGGGCTCCAATATCAATCTGGAAAAGCCAGACTCCAGAGAACAATGAGAAAACGTAAAGAAGCCAAATAAAAAAATACTGGTACATGCAAAAGAAAAGGAAAAAAAAAATCAATTCACTTCCCCAGATTACAATTGGAAATTCCCAGAGGAACAGGTAGGTTTTTTTTTTTTTTTGAAAGAGGGAAAGAGATTATATTTTATGGGAAGAGATACAATAACCATTCTCTCCCCATAAAGCAAGTGATGGAAGATTGTCTATGCCCCATAGAAAGGCACTGCACATTCTCGGGATAATTCCAACAGGAAATCAATGGGAGCTTTTCTATGTGAAAAGACATTATCTCTCACAAAAGCTTGCCACTCACTGTTAATCTTGGTCCCGAGACCTAAGTAGCCTTTAAATCCAGATCTTTGTTTATTTTTAAATTATCCTTATTATTTATTTGTTTAGAAATAATCACGTTCAGGGGCGCCTGGGTGGCTTAGTCGGTTAAGCGTCTGACTTTGGCTTAGGTCATGATCTCGCGGTTCGTGGGTTCGAGCCCCGCGTCGGGCTCTGTGCCGACTGCCAGCTCAGGGCCTGGAGCCTGTTTCAGTCTGTGACTCTCTCTCTCTCTGACCCTCCCCTGCTCACGCTGTCTCTCTCTCTCTCCTAGAAATAAATAAAACATTTTTAAAAATTTTAAAAAAAGAAAGAAAGAATCACGTTCAAAGTTTCACCCTTCATTAGGGCCAGAGAGCCTTCAGATAGCGCTTGGTTTCAGTTGTCTCCATTGTGGGCCAGATGCGCTCCGGAAGCCCCGTCCCAGCCGCATCCACGTCGGGTGAACGGCCACATCGTTAGCCACCAAAAGCTTTATCAGGGCATAATTTGGCAGCTGTGATGAGCTCGATGGGATTTATGGGATCTCCTGGTTTTTTGCCTCCATTGATCTGAAATAGAACCAAAGTTAATATTAGCAAAAAGCACTTTGTGCTAGGGTAATTTTCCCATGAAAGGCTTTGGAGACTGGTGGCTTTGAACATCTATTATCCAAGTGCTCTTGGCCGACTTTAGGTCATAAGTTTCATAATACCCAAAAGACCAAATATCCTTGTCCCTCCTCCCTTATGAGAATCTAACCACTGTCCTGGTGAACTCTCATTTTTCCAAGGCACTAATTGAATTGTCACAGGGTATAAACCCCATTAGTTTCAGGTTCAGATGTAGCACTGGCTCTGACCTTGTATTAGCTTCCCGGGGCTGCCCTAACAACGCGCCAAAAACCAGGTGGCTTAAAAACAACAAAAATGTCTGGGGCACCTTGGTGGCTCAGTCAGTTGAGCGTCCAACTTCGGTTCAGGTCATGATCTAATGGTTCATGGGTTTGAGCCCCGCATTAGGTTCTGTGCTGACAGCTCAGAGCCTGGAGGCTGCTTTGGATTCTGTGTCCCTCTCTTTCTCTGCCCTTCCCCTGCTCATGCTCTGTCTCTCTTTATCTCTCAAATAAATAAATAAATAAATAAATAAATAAACAAACACTTTAAATATTAAAAAAAAAGCAAACAAACAGAAATGTCTTCTCTCACAGTCAGCAGGCCTGACCTCTACCTGAGGAACTTAGGGGAGGAGGATCCTTCCCTGTGGCTTCCAGCTTCAGTGGTGGACGTAAGTCCTTGGTGTCCCTCGGCTTGTAGCTACAGGGCTCCAGTCACACGACCATCCCTCCCTCTGTCTCCACATGGACTTCCCTGCGTGGGTGTCTGTATGTATTCGCATTTCCCTATTTTATAAGGACGCCAGCCACATTGGATTAGGACCCACCCTAATGACCTCATCTCAACTTGATGACCTCTGTAAAGACCCCATTTCCAAGTAAGGTCACATTGTGAAGTATTAAGGATTGGGAGTTCCACATATCTTTTCTTGGAGGACACAATTCAGCCTAAAACCGCCCTCAAGGAATTCACCTCTTCTTACATGCCGTCCAGACAACTCGTCATAGGATTAGGTTGAATTAGGGGCTCTTGACCTCTGCACAACTGACATCATGTTGGGATAATTCTTTGTCCTGCGTATTGCAGGACATTCAGCAAGATCCCTGGCCTCTACCAACTAGAGGTGCAGGTGCACACCTCTGACCCCTTTTGACAACCAGAAGTGCCTCCTGATACTGCCACGTGTCCCCTCAGGGGGCAATATCGCCCTGACCGAGAACCACTGACTTAAATGAAACGTAAACCAAGCTTGTGAAGGTGCTTCATGCAGACTGAACCCTAAAGAGATTAAGGTCGTTCTGCGTCAATCAAAGAAGAGCCCCTAAAAGAGATGAACCCTGAATGTCTGCATCCCCTAAATGTCTGCATTTCATGAATTGAACACACATTTATTAGGTGCCGATCTGGGCACAGTGAGAAAAGCGGAGAATGAAAGAGATTTGATTTCTTTTTTTTTTTTAATGTTTTATTTATTTCTAGGAGAGAGAGAGAGACAGTGTTGAGCAGGGGAGGGTCAGAGAGGGAGGGAGTCACAGACTGAAACAGGCTCCAGGCTCTGAGCTGGCAGTCAGCACAGAGCCCGACATAGGGCTCGAACCCACAAACCGCAAGATCATGACCTGAGTGAAAGTCGGACGCTTAACCGACTAAGCCACCCAGGCGCCCCGAAAGAGATTTCAAAACCCCTGGCTTGGGGCACCTGGGTGGCTCAGTCGGTTGAGCGTCTGACTTCGGCTCAGGTCATGATCTTATGGTTCATGGGTTCGAGCCCCACGTCGGGCTCTGTGCTGACAGCTCAGAACCTGGAGCCTGTTTTGGATTCTGTGTCTCCCTCCTCTGGCCCTCCCCTGCTCACACTGTCTCTCTGTCTCTCTCTCTCTCTCTCTCTCTCTCTCAGAAATAAATAAAAAACTTAAAAAAAAAAAAACCCTGCCTTAAACATCATACGTTTTAGTGGGGAGGCTGAAAATAAACAAGATGAATAAAACATATAATATGTTTAGATATTGATGAAAGGGGAAGAGGAAGAGACAAAAGCAAGCAAGAAGGATAGGAAGCATTGGCGGGAGAGGGGCTGAAATTTTTGACAGGGTGACCCGGGAAGGGCTCACTGAGATATGGGCACACACCTAAGAAAGTGGGGGTCGGGGGTGGGCCATGAAGATTTGGAGCAAAGAACATTGCAGGCAGGGACATTCCTGGGATGTGTGATGAGCAGGAAGAGGCTTGTGCAACAGGACAGAGAAGGCAGGGCTTTTGGGTCCTGGCAAAGACATATTGTCTCTCCCAGTGACATGAAAAATCAACGGAAATGTGCGTGGGGTGATGATCCATGGCCCCGCACACTGGGTGACGGGGCCTGTGGTGAGGTTCTGAACGCACGTGTTTGAAGGTAGAGCTGAGATATCCTGGTGTGCCGGAGGTAGGCTAGAAGAGAAAGAAGAGGTCTTGGGCTTCCACGAATGGAAAACTCGAGTCGGTATTCAGGGAGATGAGAAGCCTCATCAGGAGCAGGGTTGAAGGAAATATCGGAAGCAATATCAAGTAACAGGATCAGAAGGTTCTGGTGTTTTCAATGACAGAATTGACCATTTTGACCATCTTTAACTCTACGGTTCTGGGGCACTTGATACATGCGTTGTGCCTCCATCATCACCGTCAATCTCCAGAACGTTTACATCCTCCCCAACAGGTACTTCTGAACTCCCTAAACACTCCACTGCTCCCCAGCGCCTGGCAATCGCCATCTTACTCTGTCTCCGTGTGTTAACCTGCTCTGGGGACCTCATGGAAGTGGACTCACAGCATTTGTTATTTTGTGACCGGCTTACTTCATGTAGCACGTAATGGATGAACACACTGTCGCGTCAGTACCTCCTTCTTTCTTTCTTTTTCTTTTTTTTAAATTTTTTAAGGTTTTTTATTTATTTCTAAGAGAGAGAGAGAGACAGCGTGAGCAGAGGAGGGTCAGAGAAAGAGGGAGACACAGAATCCAAAACAGGCTCCAGGCTCTAAGCTAGCTGTCAGCACAGAGCCCAACACGGGGTTCGAACCCATGAACCATAAGATCATGACCCGAGCCAAAGTCGGACGCTTAACCGACCGAGCCACCCAGGTGTCCCAGTACCTCCTTCTTTCTTAAGGCCAAACAATATTCCATTGTGTGCATGGACCACCTTCGTCTATGGATGGACACTTGGGCTTCTTCTGCCTTTCCACCATCGTGAATACCACTACTATGAACACGGATATACAAATGTCTGTTTGAGTCCCTGCTTTCGGTTCTTTGGGGTATATACCTGGGAGTAGGAGTCCTCAATTATATGAAAATTCTGTCTCCATTCTTGAAGAACTGCCCTATCATTTTCTGCAGCAGCTGCACCATTTTACATTCCCATTAACAGGTGCACAGGGATCCAATTTCTCCACATCCTTGCCAACACTTGCTATTTTCTCTTTGTTTTTTAATAGCCATACTAAATGGGCTTGAAGTGGTATCATATTGTGATCCAGAAGGTTAGTTGTGACTACGTTAAGTTTGAAATGCCTAGTAGACATATAAGAAATTCATCCAATTGGATATTTGGGCCTGGATTTTAGGGGAGAGGTTGGGCATCAGAACCTCTGGATGGCACTTAAAGCCATGAGCCTTGCTGGAAAAAAAATTATCTGGGTCTGCACTGTCTGGTACAGTAACCGCTAGCCAGATGCAGCCATTGAAATTTATGTTAATTAAAATTAAAGTTAAAGTTTATTTTCTTCGTTATACCAGCTACATTTCAGTACTTAACAGCTACATTTGACTAGTGCCTATTACGTTGGACAGCACGGATACAGAGCATTTCCATCACTGCAGATAATTCCACTGGACAGCACCAGTATGGGGACTATGTAACATTTTTTTAAAAGTGGGGGTAGGGAAGGGGCGCCTGGATGGCTCAGCTGGTTAAGCAGCCGACTTTGGCCCAGGTCATGATCTCACGGTTCATGAGTTCAAGCGCTGCATTGGCCTCTGTGCTGACAGCTCAGAGCCTGGAGCCTGCTTCAGGTTCTGTGTCTCCCTCTCTCTGTCTCTCCCTTACTTGCACGCGCGCTCTCTCTCTCTCTCTCTCTCTTTCAAAAACATATAAACATTTTAAAAAAATTTTTTTAAAAAGAGGTCCAAGCACTGAATCACAGGGCACTTCAACACTGAGATCTTTAGTGGAATGAGGTACAGGTTGGCCTATAGGTAGGGTTACCAGATGGCCCTCTTCCAGGGACGGCCCAGATTGTGCCTGTGGGTCTGATATGATTAACAGCAGCTCCTTAAATTCTGAAACACACTCCAGGTGGATAATACGGTGCCCCTACCTACACCCCACTGCACTCTGACTTACTCTCCAGTAAGAACCACCAGATGACGTCTCCTGAAACGCAGGGGTGCAGCGCTTCAGTGACCCACAGTCCATACCTGGGCTCCTCCACCAGTTACCAGGAGCCAGTTACAGGGCTGGTTATGGTCTGCCTCTCTCCGTGACGAACCCGTGGAAGAAAGCCTGTCCACATTGGAGGTGGTGCCTCTGGTACTGGCAGGCAGGTGTTGACTGAGCCCCTGTCCTCAGGGTCAGGACAGCAAGCACAGAGCTTTGGGTCGCTTTCCCCTTGTTTGCTGGGTCTGATACACTAAACCAAAGATGGGTTCGGATTGGCAAAGTTTGGGCTGTGATATCTCCTGCTAGAATTTCCATCTTACCTGCAGCCTACCCTGTGGGGACCATCTGGTTATTTACAGCAAATCTCACCTTACTCGTTAACATTTACATGCACATGCAAAACTAAGAGAGAGCCCAAAGAGCGAGGAATGTGAGGATCTGAGGCGCTCCCATGTCGCTCCATGTTTCATTAGCCATGTGGGCTGGAAAATGCGAGAAAACCAGGAAGTTATGGACACACATTCCAAAATCCCCCGTGACATCTCCAGAACGAATGAAACCACACGGCTGGCAAAAACAATAGCCCCTGTTCAATTCTGAAGTTTAGATGCACATTGGCACCGATCTAGCTCAACCTTTCGTCTCCATGGAAACCATTCATGATGCCACCAAAAAAAAAGGGGGGGGGGGGTTCTGACCAGAGTGAGACAAGAATACAGCACTGAAACTAGCTTTCAAGTAAGCTTGTGGCAGAGGGAAGGACAGGAAAAGCCAGGGAGCGGAGTAGAGCTTCTGCTGAGAGGAGCGGCGGGCACTCTCCGGGTGCCCAGGATGAACACTGGTAGCCCGAGCAGAGCCCACAGACCCCCGAGTTGGTTCCGATGACCAGCCCAGAATCGGTGTCCCAGCCAAAATCGGCTTTACTTCTCTTCTTTTCTTATGCAAAAAGTGTGTTCTACCGTCAATGGGAAAGGGCTCTTTGACTCAAAGGATGGAGAGAACAGAAATCACCCGAGATATCCGATATCCGTTTCCTGTGGCTACAAAGTACCACAAATGGGGGAGGGGGAGGTTCAAGAATTGAAATTTATTCTCTCGCAGTTTTGGAGGCGGAAGTCTGAAGCCCGGATCTCAGTAGAGCCGAGCTCCCTCTGAAGACTCTAGGGGAGAGCCCTTCCCACCTCCTGCAGCCTGCGGGGGCCCCTGGTGTCCCCTGGCTTGCAGCCACATGGTTCCAGCCCCTCCCTCCGTCTCCACATGGACTCTTCCCTGTGCATCCGTGTCTCAAATCTCCCTCGACGTTTTCTTGTGAGAACACCTGACTCTGGATTTAGGGCTCACCCTAAATCCAGGAGGACCTCACTTGAAGATCCTTAATGACATTTGCAAAGAGCCTTTTTCCAAGGAAGGTCACATTCACAGGGCCCAGGGACCAGGACACGGACTTACCTTCCTGGGGGCCACTGTGGCACCCGCCACGCCCACGTAACAGACCGCTTTGCCCCAGGAGATGCAAAGACTCACATTCTCGGCCCTGGACTGGCGATCCAGCAGATCTTGAGGCTTTGGCCAATTTCAGAGGAATGCCGTGACCAGTTCCTATCCTTCTGAGACCCGGGCACGGCAGGGAATCTGAGTCGTTGCCATGGTGATCCCACACCTTGAAACTTTTGTCCTTTCGCATTGTTTGCAAGGAACTAATTACTCTAGCATCGCATGAGGCCCATGAATCCAAGAGGTGGGCTGTTTCTGGAGGGAAGTCATTGCTCAGAGTGGGGACCTTCGTCTCCCTTCTCAGACAAGCAGAATCGGTGACATTCTTTGGATTTTTCCCGAACGACCATTGTACTAGGCTCAGTGACAACGTTGAACGTAATCAGACACATCAGAATCAGACACACCTGGGAGTGAGAACAGCCGAGTTTGAAGGGGGAAGAATGCTCCCCCCCCCCACTCCCCATGCTCCACCCCGCCAGTCCAAAAGAGATTCTGAAAACGGTCAACCCCCCAGAAATGCGGGTGGTAACGGGGACAGAAATGGAGGAGCCTCCGCGTGAACATGATTAATACGGCTCCGCCAGGCACGGAGCAGAAGGGCCAGGCAGCGGGGGAAAGCCTGCTTCTCCGGGAAACTGAACCAACTTGGAGAAGTTTTTGTTTACCCTTCCTGGGGTTTTCATGCAGGTGAGCTTGTAAAGATGAAGATCTGGGTAAATTCATCAGGAGTTTCAGCCCGGATAGAATTTTGGCGAAAGGTTCTGTGGGTAATTTCCTTTTTCATGAACTCTTTTAATGCATCCATCCCCTTCTGGATGCGGCGTCCTGCCGGGGGGAGCATGCTGGGGCTTGAACACGCAGCCCCCCTGAGCCCTTGAGAGCCTACCAGATAGGAGGATGCAGGGGAGGCCCCCTCCTTCTTAATGGTATTTCACAGCAGACACAGCCCTTGCTCCTGTAAACTATACTCCAGACCAAGATCGGCTTGCTAGTGACAAGTCAGGAGTAGGAAAGCAAAGTCAAGGTGGTCTGGCAACTTGACGTCATCTTTATGGAAGGAGGTTATGCATTTTTTTAAGCACAGGACGATTAAATATGTTGTCCACAAAAAGATATAACAACAGCCCCGCCTCTGGACAAGCCAGGCCTGCCGCTGCCATTTTCCTGAAACGTCTCCCCCTCTGTTCCAGACCTTCAAGAACAATTTTCTTTGCCCACTTCTGCCGATTGGGACCACAGGTCTGCCCTCTGCTGGTTAAGGGACATTCGAGCAGCATTGCAACCGGGAAGGGGATGATGTAGGGCCCCTCAGCCACCTGCCTCGCCAGGGATGCAGGAAGGTACTTATCTCCTCGCTCGCAGACGCTTCGTGTTGCAGTCAGAGCTGTTGAGTGGGCAAGAGAACATTCTCGCCCTCGCGGGTCCCTGATAACATCTTCACACACCACATGTCCGAGGGAAGTACAGGAGAAAGCTGACGTCACCACACAAACGCCTCAAAGTCCTCTGAAACATCATTATACAAATTAGTCTAAAAGAGAAATTAACAACCAAACATAAAGGCAATCTTTTTTTTTAAATAGTTTATTGTCAAGTTGGTTTCCATAGAACACCCAGTGCCCATCCCCACAAGTGCCCTCCCCCATGCCCATCACCCCCCTCCCCTCTCCCCCACCCCCATCAGCCCTCAGTTTGTTCTCATTGATTTTGCTCAGCATAACACCCTCGCGTTCCATCCATGTTGCTACAAATGGCCAGATTTCATTCTTTCTCATTGCCATATAGTATTCCATTGTATATATAAACCACATCTTCTTGATCCATTCGTCAGTTGATGGACATTTAGGCTCTTTCCATGATTTGGCTATTGTTAAAA
>NW_024081075.1:1263526-1281508 GCF_003009895.1 Hyaena hyaena | reverse complement strand
GAGCTGGCAGTCAGCACAGAGCCCGACGCGGGGCTCGAACCCACGAACCGCGAGATCATGACCTAAGCGAAAGTCGGACGCTTAACCGACTAAGCCACCCAGGCGCCCCAAACCACATCTTCTTGATCCATTCGTCCGTTGATGGACACTTAGGCTCTTTCCATGTTTTAGCTATTGTGGAGAGTGCTGCTATGAACATTGGGGTCCATGTGCCCCTGTGCATCAGCACTTCTGTATCCCTTGGGTAAATTCCTAGCAGTGCTGTTGCTGGGTCGTAGGGGAGTTCTAGTGTCAATTTTTTGAGGAACCTCCACACTGTTTCCCAGAGGGGCTGTGCCAGTTTACATTCCCACCAACAGTGTAAGAGGGTGCCCATTTCTCCACATCCTCGCCAGCATCTAGAGTCTCCTAATTTGCTGACTTTAGCCACTCTGACCAGCATGAGGTGGTATCTCAGTGTGGTTTTGAAAGGCAATCTTAAAAGAAGACAGACCTGCGCCCGAATCCCAGTTTCACAGTTTACAAGCTCTGTGGACTGAGACAAGCACCTGCCTGAGCCTGGCTTCTTTCTCTGTCGAGTGAAGCTATTAATAATTATATTGGAAAATTAAATGAGATGAATCAGTTAGCATGGTGTCTGGCACATGGTAAATATTCTATAAATGGTAGTTTAAATAGTTCCCTTTTCCAATGCATTTAATTCTAGAAACTAGAAAATTTTTCTCCTGCATGCCGGAAGTAGGAGAAGCTGATGTCGGCAAAGAGAGGTATGGACATCCCTGATCTATCTCCTTCTGGGACCACCTGGCTTTGGGCTTCTTGTTAGATAATAAGTTCTGACTGTTTTGGGGGGGACATGTAAAAACAAATTCAAACAAAATGAAATAACCAGCCCACCAACAAAATACCCATGGGTTTTTCTTTGAAGCTGGCACTTAATTTAGAAGAAGACATTTCTTTGGGGCACCTGATGGTTCAATCAGTTGAGCATCCAACTCTTGATTTCGGCTCAGGTCATGACCCCAGGGTTGTGAGATTGAGCCCCACATAGGGCTCTGTGCTGACTATGGAGCCTGCTTGAGATTCTCTTTCTCTCTCCCTCTGCCTCTCTCTCCCACTTGTGCTCTCTAACAAATTCTCTTCAAACCTGGCCTGACTCTTAGGTCAAAACAGGTCCCCACTCAACCACCCCCTATGACAAAGCCACCTTGGCCTGTCTCTCCTTGGGATTCCCAAGAGGATGATGGGTAAGGGAGATGGACAGCTTACCAAACCACAGAGCCACGCACCTCCTGAGATTAAGGACATTTGCAGAGAAGGCTGATTGACCCCAATTCAGAAAGACTTAGGGTTTCCCTTGGCTCTGCTCAGCTCCTGGGGTCCCTGGCACCTCAGCCTGAGCTCTTTGTCCCTGCCTATCAGTGGATGAATACATCTCTCTGCTTCTCCACTTCCATCATCTTTGGCTTCCAGCTCTCTTTCCTCTTGGTTTCGGTGCACATTAAATACATGCATGTACGTTCAGCTCTGATTATATGCCAGACACACAACGGCTGTTGGAAATAAAACACAAACTATTTCTAGCACTTGCCTCAGGAGCTTACAATCTAACAGAGGAAATAAACATGTAAATGATGGAAATTTGTCGGTGGAATATAAGCGGTACAAGTGGACATTATGTTGTACAAAAGGACTGAGATTAAACTTGAGGAGACACGGGTAGGAGTTTGTCTTTGCTGCCGCCAGAAATCCCAGTGAAAGGATAACAAAGGAATTGAGTATAAATACACATGGACACAATGTGTGTAAGAGAGGGCATTGGACAAAAGATGCGACAAAAATTTGGAAGAGGTAAAATGGAGGGGCCCATGGGGCGCCTGGGTGGCTTAGTCGGTTAAGCGTCCGACTTTCGCTTGGGTCATGATCTCGCGATTTGTGGGTTCGAGCCCCGCGTCGGGCTATGTGCTGACTGCCAGCTCAGAGCCTGGAGCCTGTTTCAGAGTCTGTGACTCCCTCTCTCTCTGACCCTCCCCTGCTCACGCTGTCTCTCTCTCTCTCTAGAAATAAATAAAACATTAAAAAAAAAATGGAGGGGCCCTTTGTAACCAACGTGGGTTACAGCCTTCTCCACTTGGCTAAATGCCTGTGTGGTCGGGGAAGACAACTGAGGAGTGGGGTGATCTGTGCTGTCGGATCCAGGAGTGATTCAGGAATTGGAGGCTGGGCATGGTGTTGCTAGTTTATATACAGACAGTTTAGGACCTCGGAGAGCCTTCCCCAATCTACTCAGCCAGGCAACTACATCCCTACCCACACCCCATAGGGGGTTTATTATCTGCTGAGGCTCAACAGGAAAGGCTCTGGAGTGTAGATATCAGAGCATAGCTAGATACTAGATAGCGTAATGAAATGCTATTCCCAACCCCCTTCCTGTAGATCTTTTACCTACCCCAGGCAGGGGGAAAGTAGGATTCCTCCTTGGGAAAAACCAATCCACCCAAGAGAAAAGACACCTACAGATCTGACATGTAGGGGACCTTACCTGACAATTCTCCAAGAACCCACCAGAAGAGTAGTCTTGAACACGTACATGGGGCTCCCATAGACGGCCAAGGATCACCAGAGTTTTGAGAAAAGTCCCCTCTACCTACCCACACATACACACAAAGGCCAAAACAAATGGGGGGGGGGGGAATAACTAGGAGGAAATACTAAAAGTGAAAAGGTGGAATAAAACTTAAATACATTCTCAGAAATACGAGAGAACAAATTGCATATACAAAGCTATTTTTTTTTAATATGTTTCTTTACTTCTAGGAGAGAGAGAGAGACAGCATGAGCAGGGGAGGGCTCAGAGAGAGAGGGAGATACAGACTCTGAAACAGGCTCCAGGCTCTGAGCTGGCAGTCAGCACAGAGCCCGACGCGGGGCTCGAACCCACGAACCGCGAGATCATGACCTAAGCGAAAGTCGACGCTCAACCGACTAAGCCACCCAGGCGCCCCTATACAAAGCTATTTTAAAGAAAAAAATAAAGAACAAGAAAGAGCTCTGGAAATTTTTAAAATTTTTTAATGTTTATTTTTGAGAGAGAGAGAGAGACAATGTGAGTGAGGGAGGGGCAGAGAGAGAGGGAGACATAGAATCCAAAGCAGGCTCCAGGCCCTGAGCTGTCAGCATAGAGCCCGACGCGGGACTCGAACCCATGAACCGCGAGATCATGACCTGAGCTGAAGTTGGATGCTTAACTGACTGAGCCACGCAGGTGCCCCGGGAAAAGTTTTTTAAAGTATATTACGACAAATGTGTTTTAAAAATCAATAAAACAATTGATACAGTTGCATCTCCAATAAAGACTAAAAAAACAAAAGAATGGAAATAAAAAGTATGTAGGAATCAGTCCAGGAGGTCTGAGATCACAATAAACATAGTTCCAATAAGAATAAGCCAAGACAACCAATTAAATGGAATTAAGTTATCAGCGTAATATATTTCTCTAGGGGCACCTAAGTGGCTCTGTCAGTTAAGGTCCAACTCTTGATTTCAGTTCAGGTCATGATCTCACTGTTCATGAGTTCAAGCCCCATGTGGGGCTCTGCACTGAGTCTCTGCTTTAGAGTCTCTCTCTCCCTCTGCCCCTCCCCCCTCTCAAAAGAAACAAACAGATATATTTCTCCAGAAGTGATAGACAGAAATGAACCCACTGAATGCATAACACAATACATTTTAGAAGACCTATGCAAGGTACATCATCATGTAATTTCAGAAAACCAAGAATAAAAACAAGAAGTAGTTACAAAGCCCTAGGAATTAGAACAGGGTCCAGCTCACTGCCAGTAACATTGGGAAACTGAGGTTGTAAACCAATGCCCTCAAAATTATGAGGAAAAATCTTTACAACCTAGACTTTTGTACCCAGTCAAAGTATCCACGTAGCAAACTCACTATCAAATATAAAGGTAGGATAAAGGCATCCATGTTCTCAAAAACCTGGGAAGATTTTTACTCCATTAAAAACAAGAAGGGGCTCCTGGGTGGCTCAGTCGGTTAAATATCCAACTGTGGCTCAGGTCATGATCTCATGGTTCATGGGTTCAAGCCCCACACTGGGCTCTGTGCAGACAGCTCAGAGAGTGGAGACTGTTTTGGATTCTGTGTCTCCCTCTGTCTCTACCCTTCCCTGCTCATGCTCTGTCTCTCTCTCTCAAAAAACAAACATTAATAATTAAAAAAAAAAAAAGGAATGAAACAAACAGAGAATAGGGCATTCAGGAACAGGGGTGTCCACGGTGAAGACAGGGAAAGAGTCATCCAGCAGTGACAGTCTAGGGAAGATGCAAAATGACAGCTGTGGGACAGGATGCATGTTCCATATATACAATTCTAGAAAACGCAGACTCAACTACAATGATAAGTGGATGGGCGTTTCATCATCTTAATTATGTAATGGATTCACAGGCATATACATGCATCAAAACTCATAAAATTATTCACTTTAAACATGCACATTTTATTGCACATAAACTATACTTCGATAAAATAGCAAAAAAAAAGTTTTTTAGGAAAATGAGAGAAGTATAGAGAAATGGAAGACTGGTCATGGGGAATCATCCACAAAGAAGCCAGAGAGACAGAAAGAAGGGAGATACAAAAGAGAGAACGAAAAGCATATAGAAAATGCTGAGAGGGTCTAACACACTTCATTGAGATCCCCCCAAAGAAACAAGAGAATCATGTCACGGCACTAAGCCCAGACATCTAAAGGAAGTGAAACAATATTGGGAACAACGTGTTGAAAATCAAAAGAACTGCCGAACCAGATTCCTCTACCCTGAGTGGAAAAAAAACCCTGTAATATTAATAAAGTCAGATAAAGATCTTTTCAGATAAACGAAAGTTGAGAGCCTTGCTCATCAGCAGACCCCGTCCTCAAAAAAATTCCACAAGGTGTTTGTTTAGGCTGAAGGTGTAAGGCCAAAAGATGTGTGAGCCCAGATCGCAGGGGTCCTGAACGCCAGCAGGCAGAGGAAAGGGGGTGGACACAGCACCATGGGGGTCAAGAGAGAGAAGCGGAGAGCTTCTAACGGAGAAGACGGCAATGCTGTTAATGCTCCCAGGGGTCCAGGCCGATGGCAAGGAAACAGGTACCACTGACTCCGGGGCTTGAGAAGTCACTGGAAACTTTGAGGAGGGGATTCTAGTGCAGGCTGGGAACGAGGGGCTGACGGCAAGAAGGGAAAGAGTGAGTGGACAGGAGGCAGAAGCAGCAGGCGCCACCGCTACGTGGAGGTCTAGGAAGGACTTAGGTCTGCTTCTCCAACGTAGAACTTTTTGTCCAAATCCTGCCTCTTCTCTGGCTTCCTCTGGAGCATGGATGGACTCACTATCTGGCAGCACAAACCCAAATGGAGGAGTAACTAACCGCCGATGGCCCTCTTACACACACACACACACACACACACACACACGCCCCCAGACCCAACCTATCATCACTTCCTGTTGACTCCGGTGCAACCAGTGATCCGTGCCTGCCAGCCCCATGCTTCCGTATGTCCACCTCCCTCTCTTTCTAGAACACTGTGATAGCCTCTAACAGGGGAAGGAGGGGCTCATTCCATTCTTGCTCCCTCTAGCCTCGTCCCCCTGGAGTAATCCTTGGGGGGAGGGGGGGATTGGACCATGTCACCTCCCTGCTTAAAATCCTTCTATGCTCCCCATTGTGGTCAGGATAAAATTTAATTCCTGAACACTGCCCTCCATGAGCCCTGACTGAGCTTCTCTAACATCTTTTCCTTTTCCTTTTTTTTTTTTAATGTTTTATTTATTTCTGAGAGACAGAGAGAGACAGTGTGAGCAGGGGAGGGTCAGAGAGAGAGGGAAACACAGAATCCTAAACAGGCTCCAGGCTCTGAGCTGTCAGCACAGAGCCCGACGCGGGGCTCGAACCCACAAACCGTGAGATCATGACCTGAGCCGAAGTCTGACGTTTAACCGACTGAGCCCCCCAGGCGCCCCTTAACATCTTTTCCTACTCCCCCCGCCACCTGCCCACCTGCATCAGCTTCACGCTTACTGCACGACCAGCAATATGCTTTACCCTCTCTGCTCCTGGAGCACACCAAACTTCTTCCCGTCTCTGCAGCTTTACACCAGAAGGTTCTTCCTCAAGGTCCTGCAAAACTGGGTCCTTCCCGTCATTCAGTTCAAAACTACCTCCTGAGATAGATCTTTCATAACCGACCAAGTTCACTTGAACTCCCCCCACCTGAGATGTCCCACCATTACATCAATGTGTTTTGTTCTACATACAGCACTTAGCATCTGAAATAATCTTGTTTACTAAGTAATGGGGTTTATGGTCTCCATTTCCCCGCCCCGTCCCCTGGGAGGGTTAATTCCACTGAAACAGAAAACATTTCTTTCTTGTGGATTGCTGAACCACCAGTGCCCGTTCCTGGATGTTGTCTTCAAACTTAAAGATAAGCTGAGGAGACACCGTGGGGGAATTTACAGAGTGTTAATAAGAGGTGAATGTTATAGGGTCGTCAAGTAACACTGGGAGCTCGTTGAAGGCAGATAGCATCAGCTGGGTATTTCCCAAGACTTTCCCCGGCTACCCCCGCCGGCCCGGGGAAGTGCAGAAAGGAAGATGAGGAGAAACTAACCTGAGCAGAGACGTGGTGGACAGAGCCAAAGGTCAAAGGATTTTGATATCGCTGAATGACCAAGAAAGCAGCTCGGAAGGGGACCCCAGCTGAGCGCTGATGGATTAGGATGGATTAACACACACAGGCCAAGGACCCAAAGTAGCAAACGGCAGGGGATCTGGTACCCTTGGCTCAATGGATGAATCACCTTGGAGGTCGGAACGCTGAGGTCCAAAGGCAGGAGCTCTGAATTGGAGATCGGGATGGTGAGGCGTGAAACCCCCCAGTCCGTCCCTGCGCTGCTGCCAGGACCACCCCCGCCCCCACCCAGAGGCTGCCTCCGGGGTTCGGCTCGGCAGCCCCTCGGGGACCGGCTCAGCTCATGCAGGTGTGGCCCTTCCTCTGGGTGACTCAACGCTTCTGCAATTATCATCTTGGCTAAAGATGTAAATAGCACATCCCTGAAATACTAAAGTGGGGGAGACACCATCCATAAAAGTTCATCCTTGAGTGCCTGCAGACTCTCCCTAAGGAATTTTGTTTCCTCCCAACTCCTCTTAACAGGGTTATCAGAGCTCAGGAGGAAAAGGGGGTAAAGGCTATGAATGGCGAACAAGCACTGAGTCCCAATCTGGACTCCGTGACAAGAGAATAAAACAGATTAGAGGTAATTTTTCCTCCTGATTTACAGAGAAGGGGTGTGGATCCAGCCCAACTGTGGAAGGGGCTGGGTCAGGCTGCTACCTCGTCTCTCAGGAGTACTACTCAGGAAAGGGGGGAAGGAGGGTGGGGTTCCAGTTGGGGGATCCCAGATGTGGCAAGTGAAATTACAGGACTCCCAGTCCAAAGGAATTTCAGACACACAATGGATTTTTTTAGTGTACGCATATGCCCCGTGCAACATTAGTCTACTTATCCTAACAATTATCCACTGCATATCCAAAATTCAAATCTGAGTGTCCTGTATTAGGTGCTAGAAGGGAGGACCCCAGCACTAGATCGATCCATTAAACAGAACAAGATTCCCAATGGGCAGTCCTGGGAAAGCCAAGCGTTCTGGGGTCATTCTGAATACGAATGGTGGTGAAGGTCGATGTCCTTATCTTTTCTACTTAAAGCCAAGAGAACTCAAAATCAATCATATAAACACATGTAATACATACACATGTATATATGGCTATATAAATATATTACATAAGTATATTAGGCTTGGCTTTGCAGCTAAATTACAAACTGCTTTGAGGCTTTACCCAATAAAGAGGAAAAAATGCAAGGCAACGGGGCATCTGGGTGGCTCAGTCAGGTGCCTGACTCTTCAAAAAAATGTTTTTAAGTTTATTTATTTTGAGAGAGACAGCTTGAGCAGGGGAGGGGCAGAGAGAGAGGGAGAGGAAGAATCCCTAGCAGGCTCAACACCATCAGCATGGAGCCCAATGCGGGGCCGGAACTCACAAAACCATGAGATCCTGACCTGAGCTGAAACCAAGAATCAGACGCTTAATGGACTGGGCCACCAAGGTGCCCCGCAAATGCCCGACTCTTGATTTCAGCTCAGGTCATCATCTCACAGTTCATGAGTTTGAGCCTCACATCAGCACTTTCAGCATGGAGTCTACTCGGGATTCTCTCTCTCTCTCTTTGCTCCTCCACTTGCTCTCTCTGTCTCTCTCTCATATATAAATAAATAAACGTTTAAAAACGCAAGGCAGTAAGTTAATGAGGCTGAGTTTTGTCGGTTGCTCTGGCTGGAGAAACGGTTGGATGGGTGTGGTAACTTCCCAATTTGTACTCTTCCGGGTTTCCATTATTTTGCCCATCAGAGATCAGGGTTTTCGGAGGGAGAAACAAAACAGCCAACCTCCGAAATAAATTTACTCTCAGGCCTGTGGTGTATCGAAGCTTGTTTTCCATTTGTCACAACCACTTTCCAAGTAACCGTACTACAAAGGATCATGGGCCCGAGAGAGAGAACAAACACAGAGCATCCCTGAATCACTTTTTATTTTGTTCAAGTGGTGACCAAAACCAGGTCATCCTCAATCATAGAAACGCAGACCTGGGCGTTCTGAAACATATGTTAGGTTCTGTTGATATAATTCCTAGAGGCAGTGTTTTTCAAAGCGGAAGAAGGATGGCAAGGAACTTCTCTACCCAACTGAGCATTATGGCCCAATTAATGTCTACAACCCTTGGAAGAAAGGAATGTCTCAACATTATAGTTTCCCCCCCCCCCCCCCCGGCCTCTCTGTAAGAAATTCTTAAAGACCAGCAAATGTCAGCAAGCAGCTTAGCCCTAATCACTGTTCTGCAAAGGAGAAAAAAAGGAAAGACTGTAAAAAACTGCTGTGATAGCTTGCGGAACGTGAGGGTCTGCGAAAGCTATTGCGGAGAAGCCTCACGCAGCTAACTCAACAGTTCTTCCTTTACCAGCCGGGCCGAGGCCGGCTCCAGACTGACCCACTGTCCTCAGTAACCTGTCCCAGCACACCTGTGTGTCTCATGCCACAGGAGCCTAAGAGGGCCGGGCAACCTGGAAGCGACCACACACAGGCCCAGATGGTGAACATCTGGCCAAAAATTAGGAAGAGAAAGAAATCAACTTCTCAAATCCACAGGCAGGTGTTCGGGGCTTCCCAGGGGGCCTGCTTAGGAAGGGAGGGTTCTAAACTGATCCTTAGTTAAGGAACAACACACCTTCCGGAGAAATAATGAGGAATTGATACAGGTCAGCATGAACGAAACAGGTGGCAAGAGCACGGGAGCTCCGCTGTCCACCTTCTCTCGATAACTGCATCATTTCGAAGACGTTTAAATTATTTAGATGATGGTAACCGAGACGTCTTTAATAACCCACCAAACAGCAGGCACCAGGCTGAAATCAATTAGGCTCCACCGCTAAATTATAAGGTAGAAATTTACAGGAGGTCAGCTCTGGGATCGGGACTGAAGGTACACACGCCTGCCAGAGACAATTATGTTAGGAACCAAATGGGCATTGCCTCGTCAGTTAAGGAGCAGAAAAAATGGTCAGGTGCTCCTAAATATAGGGCAATTAAAAAAAAAAATGATAATGAGGAGGCTGGTCCTCTGGGCAGGGTTCTGGGCGGCCAGGAGAAAAGAACAACGGAGGCAGGAACTAATCCCGTTCTAGAAGTTTCCTGCGCAAGGAGAGGCCAGCAAGTGGGGCCTCGAGGTGTCTCCAGCAGGGATGGCCTCACGGGGAGTGGGGGGCGGCCTGGGCGGGGCTCTTTGGGACAGGATGCTCGCCGCACCTGCAGCCGGCGGGGCGAAGGGGAGGGGGAGGGGAGACAAGGGAGGTGTCGCGGGGGAACAAAGGGAATCCCCAGGTGTGACCGCAAAGTCCGGGTCTGGTCGCGGTTGAGCCTCAGGGAGGCTTCGGGACCGCGAGCAGCACGTGGCCGGCCCCCGGCGCCGCGTCCCGCCCTCGGCCGCGCGGGGGCGCAGGGCGCAGGCGCGCTGCCGCAGTGCGCGCGCGGCGGCGACGCCACTCCGGCCCGCCAGGGGCCGCTGTGGTGCGGGCGGGCTGGCCCGCGCTGTCGGGGCCGCGGCTCGCCGGTCCCTCTTGGGCACGGCCTTGCCGGTTTGGCGGGGTGAAAGGTTGCGAAGATGGCGACGGCCTTGAGCGAGGAGGAGCTGGACAATGAAGACTATTACTCGTTGCTGAACGTGCGCAGGGAGGTGAGGCCTGCGGCGGGACGCCGTCTGGGCGGAGGCCGCGCCCGGTGGCTCGGGAGGGCCGGGCTGGCGGCCACCGCTCCGTCCCCGCCACGGGCGGCCGGGACCCGGCGGGGAGGCCGCGTGACCCCGTCCGACATGCGCGACCGCCCGCCGACCGGGCGGTCCCCACCGCCCCGACCCTTGCGCTGGGGGCGTCCCGGCGGGCCTCTGCCCCTGCTCTCGGCGGCCGGGGCGCCGTGTCCTGGCAAGGCCGGAGCCCCCGGTGCCCCCAGGAGGGAGAAGGCTCCCCGAGGTGGAGGCTACTGGAGTGGGGTTCCCGGCCCTCCAGGACCCGGTGCCTCGTCCAGCTCACAAACTCACCTTGGCTGAGGGGCTAGGTCATCGCCCCCGGCCGGCAAAATGGGAAACTGAGTCTCAGGCACCAAGGTCAAGGCCACCAGAAAATCTTCCCACGGGGGTCTGTCCGGTTCCCGAGTATCCACGGGGACGTCCGGCTTCTGAAGTGAAGCCAGGCCCCGAGGTACGTGTCTTGTGGCCTCCTCTCCCCTGGGCGCCTGTCCCGAAATTGAAGGAAGAGCCTCCCGTACCTACAGTCTCAATTCGGAGGCCGCAGTTTAGGAAGAAGCTGTAAAGCCAGGAGAGCAGCGGTGCCCCCAGCCCGGGCTCGGCACGCGCGCCGCGTGCCACACGCCTTCAAGTGTTTGCACCCTGTTTCCTCACCCAATAAAAAGATAGAGTCTCACTCTGTGTCTGGCACATAGTAGGTGCCCAGGAAGTTTCCTTTCTTGTCGACTAGTGCAGTTGACATCAGCGTGAAGGGCAGGAAAGCTTCCAAGGTCAGGTCATAAGGTGGATCGTGTATCTCTAAGCTGCCGGGTTCCGTCTTCCCAGCCCTGCCGGAGAACCGTTAGTTTCACCTCTCAGTTTTCCCAGCGATAATAATTAGCCAAGTTTGACAAAGTTCTAGGCAAAGCCAGGCAAATACGTATTGTGCATAAATGGTGATGTGCATGGTGTCAGTAATAGCTAACTTTTTTTTAGTACTTTGTGCAAGGCCCCTGCTGAGTGCACACTTTACATTATATTAACTTGTTCATTTCTCACCCCAGCCCCTAAAGTAAGTATTATGAAATCCTTGATTTTCAGCTCAGAAAACCAAGGCAGAGAGAGGTTAAGTAACTTGTCCAAAATCACACCAGTACAAAGTGCAAGAGCCTGAATTCAGCCCTGGGAAGTCTGAGTGGAGCCTGGGCTCTGCTGCGGTAACCAGTCAGACTACAGAGCTGCCGGTTCTGGTACTGTGACCTTGGGCAACCGCAGAAAAATCCCCCAGATGTGTTAGCCACCAAGCATCACGAAAAATGAAATATTCCGGGGGAACTGCAAATCGTGTTATGCTGCCTGGAAGTTCTTGTAAGTAATAAACATTAAGGCTTGAGGTGAATCACTTCTTTGGCCTTGAGTTTTTTTCCCTTTGAATGAAGCTGTTTGGCTATCGTTACGTTTTCTCCAGTGCCTAGAAGCAAAGCAGTACATGAAACCAGCTTTTCTGAAGCTAGCCTTTCTCACCACTCGATTATAGTCTGCGTTACCAGTCATCAAGCAGCAGTGTAGCCATTTCCCAGGTTTACTGAATCTTAGGCAGCTGCCGATGATCAAAAAGCTCTAGAATAGGGGTGGCTGGGTGGCTCAGTCAGTTAAGCGTCAGATTAAGCGTCAGATTTCGGCTCCGGTCATGATCTCACAGTTTGTGGGTCCAAGCCCCACATCAGGCTCTGTGCTGATCGCTCAGAGCCTGGAGCCTGTTTTCGGATTCTGTGTCTCCCTCTCTCTCTCTGACCCTCCCCTGCTCATTCGTTCTCTCTCTCTCTCAGAAATAAATAAAACATTTAAAAAAAATTTTTTTAAGTTCTAGAATAATAGACTTGGTCAGAGTCCTTGGTAAGCATTTGTCAAAGGTATACACCTTTGAAACTACTAGGATCTTAGGACTTGTTGTTACTGGACTGACAAGTGGGAGCCAAAGAAATATTTATTTAACCCCCCAAAAAACTATCCTCTCCCGATGAGTTGAGGCACCTCTCAGCTGTAGGTGAAATACGTGTGAAACATGTTCTCTTTCTAAAGTCACTTTGTGTTCCCTGTGTCCACAAGCTCAGTGTAAAATGTCATCAGGTATGTGCAGATTTTATCTCTGAAGATTCTACTGAAGAGAAGCTCTGAAGGCGGTCTCTGGACCAGATATTTACTAGGATTTGTGTGTGTGTGTGTGTGAAATCAGAAATCCACCTGAAGTTGAAATAGCATGATTGAATTGGATAGTTAGAGGAAAAGAAGAAGTAATCTAAACTCTTAGATGTGGGGTTGGAAGGAGATAACACCTGTTTGTTTATTTGCTGTCAGTTTTACAGCTTGATGCCTTTAAATATGTCTGTAGGAGGCAAGATCCTCTTCCCACCAGAACTTGAGAGTACTGGGGCTCCTGGGTGGCTCAGTCGGTTAAGCCTCCGACTTCAGCTCAGGTCATGATCTCACAGTTTGTGGGTTCAAGCCCCATGTCGAGCCCTGTGCTGACAGCTCAGAGCCTGGAGCCTGCTTCGAATTCTGCATCTCCTTCTCTTTCTACCCCTCCCGCACTCATGTTCTGTCTCTCTCTCCCTCAAAAATAAATAAACATTAAAAAAATCTAAAAAAAAAAGAACTTCAGAGTACCTTCCAGAGGCTACCTTCAACACTGTGTTCAGGAAGCTCAGAGACTTCAAATGGAAGCAACCTGACACAAAACCAGGAAATTCTATTTAATTTTCAAAAATTCCAAGCATAGTACATAGTTATAATTGGAGTGATCTAGAATTGTCAAGAATCAGCTTACAGATCTCTTTTTCCAGGTTTTAAACTTCAAAATATCTGCTTGTATTGTATTTAAGAGAACGAAGCAGGCAACTAGACAGGACCAGATTCTTCTCTAAACAAGATCTGTGTGATCTTTAAGACTCCCTTTTCTCCAGTGTTCTGGATTTTCTGTTTGCAGAGTAGAGCCATTATCACACAGAGGGGAGGGAATAATTTATCATTAACTGTGCACATTGAAACCTGATTGGCATCTGAGGTTTAGCGCAGTCAAATGCGTTGTCATGCACCTGAAATCTAACTAATTTGAGATTTCTCGGATGATTTTCCAGAACTTAATTTGGAGAAAGGATTCCTGGCCAATCAGTAAAATTTTCTTGATCTTTATACATTTTATAGACATTTTATTCGGCACATTCTAAACTGAATATATTCCTTTTTTTAAGGCTGAATTTATTTCTAAGTAATTGACTGAAATACCTGCTTTATCAATGTGGCATTACCATTAAAAGAAGCTCTTTCATTTCTACGTATGACATTCAGCAGTGTTCCTAACCCATTTTAGGATCTTTGGTCCCAGTCAATTTAGCTTTCGAGGGGCCAGTCTCCTTCTCAGGTTTTGTTTTTGTTGTTGTTTTTTTTAATGTTTTATTTACTTCTGAGAGAGAGAGAGACAGCGTGAGCAGGGAGGGGCAGAGAGAGAGGGAGACACAGAATCCATAGAGGGCTCCAGGCTCCGAGCTGTCAGCACACAGCCTGACTCGGGGCTCGAACCAACGAACAGTGAGATCATGACCTGAGCCGAAGTCAGAGGCTTAACGGACTGAGCCACCCAGGCGCCCCTCCTTCTCTAATTTTAAACACTTTTTTAAAATACAGTTAAGTAACAAAATAAGCATACGTGAAAAGGTTTTTTCCTTGCTAATCCACACATGGAGGTCAGTCTTCTACATCAGCCTTGACACTAGGTTCGCAAAACTGTCACCTACCAATAAAAAGTTTTCCCAGAGTCCCTGTGCTTGTGTGTTCCCTGGCGTAGAGCACACTGTTCTTCCCACAGTGTTTGGTTGTCTGGGTTTCTCTGGCTGGAGGTTACAGTCACAGAGTGGGGCTAACCGTTCGAGCTTGGGCTGCAGGTGGGAAGAAAGGGCTAGAGCAGCAGAGGAGGGTCTACTGGGCACTGTCCAGATTGACACAGTCCAACAAGATGGCTCGGCTGGCTGTCTGAAGAAAGTAGAGCGTGGATGTGTGGGCTGAGCCAGGTGCACACTCCGGCCCCTGAAGCCGCGAGGTGGTGCTTACTCATCCGGTGCTTTTCTAACCTTGTGACGGGTGGGCCATTTAGCCGGAAGGAGGGACGGATATCAAGAAAGGTCTGGGAAGGTTGCTCCCCCAAGGAGTTTCCCATCTACCACCTTCTGTTCAGAGTTTGGTATTTATAACAGTGACTCTGCTTAAAATGTGTGCATTCGGGAAGTCGTGTTAAACCTTGGTTGTCCAAAAACCTATCTTATCCAGATGATCACATTCTTAAGGTGGCCTGTAAGCAAAGAGGCTGAGGAGCAAGGTCATTAGAAACAGGAGTTTCAGCCCACATTGCCCCTGGGTGGCAAGTCATTTAACCTTTTTTTTTTTTAAAAGTCATTTAATCTCTTAAAGTGTCCCATTTAGCCCTGCACTACAGCACTTCAGGGTTACTGAGAGAGTAGAAGAAGGCAGCACTGTGGCTTTGCAGCCAGAATGTCCTGTGTTCAAATCCCAATTTTACTATTGGCCTGAGCGGGTTCCTATCTCTGGGCTAGTAGTTTACTCTTCCTGTTTTCTTTGACATTGAGATGTAGGTAACAGGCAGTGATGTATCAGGAACTC
The DNA here is from genome assembly GCF_003009895.1 of Hyaena hyaena. Taxonomy (NCBI): domain Eukaryota; kingdom Metazoa; phylum Chordata; class Mammalia; order Carnivora; family Hyaenidae; genus Hyaena; species Hyaena hyaena. The sequence goes on along the minus strand of NW_024081075.1, from coordinate 1,266,443 downwards.
ACTGTGAGCCAGCATGCTCTGTACTGGAGTTTGGCAAGGTAGCAAGGATACGTACAAGTAGATGTTCGTTTAATATTTATTGTTATTTCTTGAATTTTGATAAAGCATGAGGTCTTGCTTCGTTTAAAAGGACATACGTGAGGGACGCCTGGGTGGCTTAGTCGGTTGAGTGTTCGACTTTTGCTTGGGTCATGATCTCACGGTTCGTGGGTTCAAGCCCCGCGTCGGGCTCTGTGCTGACTGCCAGCTCAGAGCCTGGAGCCTGTTTCAGAGTCTGTGTCTCCCTCTCTCTGACCCTCCCCTGCTCACGCTGTCTCTCTCTCTCTCTCTCTCCGCCCCCTAGAAATAAATAAAAACTTTAAAAAAAAAAAAAGGACATACGTGAACATGGAAAGCTTCGATATACTTCATCCTGGCTAAGGATCCTATTCGTCTGTTCTATTAATTTCAAAAAAACAAAAAACAGGCGCCGGGGTGGCTCAGTCAGTTAAGCGGCCGACTTCAGCTCAGGTCATGATCTCGCAGTTCGGGAGCTTCCTGCAAAGTCATGAGTTTGACTTGGAGGCAGCGGGGAGGGGTTCGCAGAGGTGGGGCTAAGCCTGGGAGCAGGCTGGAAGGGATAATCCAGAAAGACAGCCAGTGTCTGCAGTATAGGCGCCGTGGGACCCAAAGATAGACTAACCGTCCTGAGCTGTCAGCCTCTGAGGGGCAGGGCAGGAAGGGGGGGACCTCCCTGATCGGAAGGCAGCACTGGGGTCACAAGGGTGCCCAGCTAGAGTTCAGAAGGCTTCCAGGTGCAGAGGCGGCTCTGAGGATACCCACTTGGTCCCAGCGTCGTCATCTGATTAGCGGACACCATGAGGTTACTTTTTAAAATGTGTTTTCTTTAATGAACCAGAGGCTAGTTACTGCCTTTCGGCTTCGGGTATTTCAGACAATTGCTTCTTGAAATTTTAATGCTTAGTTCTGCATGATCTTCCAAAATTCCTCTTCTTTTTTTTCTTTGCTGAAGAGACTTGAGTGGAAAGCTTGTATATTTGCTGTGAGTTCAGTAGTAAAACAGGATAAGAGAATACAGGACAAGGGGGTGACGTGTTCTCACGTTTCGCTGGGCTGTGGAATTCTAGTGTTTACTTTCATGAAACTTTGATTTTTATTTTACTTATACCCTACCTTGTTCACAAAAGGATTTAAGACAACCAGCCTAGATGAATACATGAAATGGCACAAGGGGCCCCAGTGGGAGAGATTCCATCGGGAACGTTCCTGCTATATCATCATCGTCGCGGCCCCTGCTTTATCAAGGTCCCTTTTTCCCTTGAAGGAGCTTGGAGCTTCAAGCCTCCTCCAAGTTCATAGCCTGGTGGCTGGCTCCCGTTTGGCTCCCGGACTGTTGGAACCACTTCCGCATACTGTGAGTGCACAGTGCTCCCTCCCTCGTTTGGAGGAGCCAGAACATTCTTCAGTGGTAAAATGCCAGCAGCTATCAACCACAAGAAGTGGGCAGGATTTAACAGCTGGACATGGAGAGAGCAAGTGGAAGGTCAGGCGCTCAGGGAACAATAAGCCAAGCTCTTGATGCGAAGGCAGGTCTGAACCATCCCTTCTGACCCAAGGAACTGGCGCTCATTTCCCTAAGACGCTGGCGTTTTTGTTCACTGCTGCGTCTGCAGGGCTCCAGGACCACGTACAGATACGAGCAGCGAATTGTCCAGCGGTCAGAAAATCTCCCCTCAGCCCTGGGGATGACCTCTGGTCGGGAATCGAACTTTCTGCTCCACGGGCTGCTTTGTTCTCACAGTCCGGTGTCTGCAGAGGTGGCCTTGAGGGCAGGACTCCCCCTGCCCCGTGAACCTTGAAGGTGACCAGAGCCTTGCCTTGTCTTGGTTAGTGTGTAGACTTCTGTCATTACTGCTCACCTATTCTATTTTTGAGTTGATATTGCCATCTTGGGGGGAATGAGTTGTATAAATTTTGTAAGTTTTTTGCTTCTGTGTAAGACAGCTTAGGTCTTGGAGTTATTTGATCAACCTCCCATTTCGCTTTTCTGACTTGCTCGTGACTTCATTGTCCCTCTTTGAAGCCCACCTTCCCGAAGCGGCATCGAAGGTGGGTGTAAGAGGTTGACTTGTCAAAATCCCATGACGTGGGCTGTGTCCGCCTGACCCCTGGACCCCACGGTGCTGTGGCCACGTTCAGGGGTCCAAGGGAAGGACAGTTGAGCCACTGAGCCCAGCACCTTCCACGCGAAGCCCCTGTGCGCATTTGTTGGTGGTTATTGAAAAGGCAGAGATGGTTGTGGAGCTTCGAGAGTTGAAGCCCTTGAGGTCAGGTTTGAGTTCGACTTTGTAGCAAGCAGCCTTATCTGGGGCAGGCCCGTGGGCCTCTGTGAGCCTGTCTCTCCATCCAGAAACCCCAGACAGTAATTTCACTGTCCTAGAGCTTTGGGGGAAATTAAGCAAGAATTCACGTAAGTGCTCCACATAGTAATGGTCATGTTAGGATGTAAAGTAAATGTCAGTATATTTTTATTAGTATTATGAGCATAAAAGTTAATAAGAAATGCACTTATTTGTCAGAGTTCTTCACACAGTTTGGATGAGTCTGCTGTGTGATCGATGTTTTGTAAATACCTGTCCCCTCTCTACAGCCTCTACACCTCTCCCCTCTTTTCAGTCTCGTGAACCGCAGTGTGGTCTGGGCCGGGGCGCACGGCTCTTAGCCTCTAGCCAGCTTTTGGGTCAGGGGTCCATAGCCCAGGAAGCTCCTTCTCTACCTCAGATCACACTTTTTTTTTTTTTTTTTTAATTTCTGAGAGAGAGACAGCATGAGCAGGGGAGGGTCAGAGAGAGAGGTAGACACAGAATCTGAAACAGACTCCAGGCTCTGAGCTGTCAGCACAGAGCCTGACACAGGG
>NW_024081075.1:1218984-1262545 GCF_003009895.1 Hyaena hyaena | reverse complement strand
CCCTCCTTTTTTTTTTTTTTTTTTTTAATGTTTTATTTATTTCTAGGGGGGAGAGAGAGAGAGAGACAGCGGGAGCAGGGGAGGGTCAGAGAGAGGGAGTCACAGACCGAAACAGGCTCCAGGCTCCGAGCCGGCAGTCAGCACAGAGCCCGACGCGGGGCTCGAACCCACGAACCGCGAGATCATGACCTAAGCGAAAGTCAGACGCTTAACCGACTAAGCCACCCAGGCGCCCCTGCCCTCCTTTCTTTCCTTGCCGGCTGCTTGTTCTCCGTCCTGAGGACTCCCCCGGGTGTGGGCCTCAGGAACTTGGCTCTTACTCTCCTGCATCTCAGTGTGCCTTCCGGGCACTGTACGCAGGTGTTCAGGTTCGCCTTTCCCCCCAGCCTGACGCTTCCACTTCCTGCCCAGCCCACGGGAATGCTCTTTGGTTTGTTCCTCCATACGGTGTTGAGCCCCTTTTGACTGACAAACGTACTCCGCTCACAAAGCCTCCCCTCGGCCCCCTGCCAACTCTGATCCTTCATTTCCACTCTGGCTGCTGGGCTCCCAACCAGCCCTCTGGCTTCAACCCGGCACTTCTGCCTCAGTTTCCCTTAGGTCTCTCTGGTTTTGGTTTGTGTCAGTTCTGGTCAGGCTGTACCAAGTTAATATCAACAGACAGTACTGATCGCATTATTTGCCTACCCAGAAACCTTTCGTGGCCTCCCATTGGTTACTGGGTCAGGGTCAAACTCTTGGGTGCATTTTAAAGCCCCTTATATATGAGATGTTTCATGTATTTTTTGCCTACCTGATGGCGATGTTCTGCTTTTCTCCGCTGCAAAGTAAGCACCATGTGGTCAGGGACCGTGGCTGTCTGAGTCACCGTTCTGTCCCTTTGTACAGTGTGGGCATAGCAAGTACCTACCAAATGCTTACTGAATGAACGAGCAGGTGGATGGACATCCAAGTTCATTCCCTGCCAACCTCCTGCTTACACTTCTTGGCTCTTGTCAGTTTGGTCAGTGTTCTGTCTCTGTCCCTAACACTGGCCTGTTCGTCAGGATGCTCTTTTCCTCCAAAATGCCCCCGTCTGTCTTGGATACCAAAGCAAATCACAATCTACCTTTTGCATTCCCATTTGGCTCCCTCCACCTCCATAAAGTTTTCTTCGCATTCTGACTGCCCCGAACTTACTTCCCCGCCATTAATACTGGCATTCCTGTCTTTTGTTTTCCAGTTAAATCCACATGTGCGGGTATTTTTAGGGGAAACACACATACACAAGCACACCTACTTTGTAATCTCCTTAATATTATACGTCTTTTGTACCTCCTGTGGTACTCAGAGCAGGGTGGGCACCCAGTAAGTGTACCGACTGGAAGAGGTCAGTATCTGCTAACATCATATTCACTTGTCTGGATGCATTTCTTTCTTTTTTTTTTTTTTTTAATGTTTTTAATTTATTTCTAGGAGAAAGAGAGAGAGAGACAGCATGAGCAGGGGAGGGTCAGAGAGAGAGGGAGTTACAGACTGAAACAGGCTCCAGGCTCTGAGCTGGCAGTCAGCACAGAGCCCGACGCGGGGCTCAAACCCACGAACCGCGAGATCATGACCTAAGCGAAAGTCGGACGCTTAACTGACTAAGCCACCCAGGCGCCCTTGTCTGGACGCATTTCACTTTGTGGACCGCGGTCCGAGAGCCCACTGCAGTTTGGCAACAAAGCGCTCTAGAGGAGTGTATTGGAAGGAGCGCATCAGTTCTCAGCTTGGTTATTTCTAAATTACCACTTATAAACCTGTTCAAAGTCAGATTACAAGAGGAAGAGCGCGAATTCACGCGCATGCCTTTATGCTCGCTCCCCGAGTGAGCCAAGGCCTGCGGAGACGGGGGGCCAGGCCGGGAGAAAAGGTTCTTTCTCATCTCTTGCACCGGCATCAGTATTGATACTGGTAAAAGTAAGTAAGTTTCAGATGGATTCGATTGTAGTTCTTTTCCCTTGTCAGAGCCTCATTTTCAGGATGGACAACACGGGTTCAGTCTCACTTGAAATCCTGTTCTGCTTGAGAGGCGCCTTGTAAAGATGGGGCAGGCACAAAGAGTGCACCACGCCTGGGGTTGAGGGTGAGTCCGCGGACGGCGTCGGAGTCTTGCCCTTGATGGATGAACCCCAGCTTCCTTCCAGACCCTCCAAATGGAAACGTAGAAGGCTGTGGCGGGCAGGGCGAGTGACAGCGGAAGACGGCAGCGCTGTGTGTGAGCGCGTTGTCGTGGGAAGCTTCGGACCGTGCACTGGAACCTTTCCAAAATGAAGTAGGCCGTTTTTCCAAGTCTAGTTTGGTGCTTGATGAGGACGTGACTCGGTCTCCTCGGTGACGCCAAGTAACCTGCAACACCCCCTCCCCTCCACGAAACAGCTCTTACTCAGCACAAAGAACCCAGGCTTTCTTGGTGTTAATTAGCTCTGAAATCTGCTTTTTCCTTTCAATAGTCTGAGCACCAAGTATCATAAAAAATTACAGGTTTTATTAGCTGACGCAGTTGATTTCAATCAGATTGTGATGGAACATATGGGCGGTAATGAATCTCCAGTTGTGGTAATGAGGCAAACTTCCCCAAACCCAACAAAACCTAATTTGCGTTGACTTCTTCCTGAAATCCAGCCATGTAGATACAGCCTGGAGGTTTGAGCTGGAAAGTCTAGGCTTTAGCAACAAAAGACTGAGTGGCTTTCCTTTTCCTAAAATGAATGGGAGTGTGAGGGGTAAGTTGCTGCTTGCGTGCTCTGTTGGGTCTTCAGGGTTCTGAATTAAGCATCATCATTGTGTTTTAAGTGCTGCACACCGTTTATTGGTTCTTTGCTTGTCGGCCAGGACCATGCTTCTGGGCCCTAGTGACTGAGTGAGGCCTTGTGACCAGTTCTGGCCAGCCATCTGTGTGGCAGTGATGTGGGCCCTGCGCAGGCTGGTGCGAGCCAGAGGGTCTGTCTCGGGCCCTTCCCTCCACCTTAGAGACTTGAAGTGGCTCAGAGACACCTGGGTGCCTCAGTTGGTTAGGCGTCCGACTCTTGGTTTCAGCTCAGAGCATGAGCTTGCTGTTCGTGGGTTCAAGCCGTGCCTCAGGCTCTGTGCTGGCAGCGGGGAGTCTGCTTGGGATGCTCTACCTTCTTCTCTCTCTGCTCCTCCCCCATTAGTGCGTCTGTCTCTAAACAAACAAACAAATTTTTTAAAAAAGACCGGCAGTGGTTCCGAGGTGGCTGCTGTCTCAAACTTGGGACCTGAGGACGTTGCCAGCCAAGTACCAGCTGACCTAAGGTGGCCACGTGAAAGGGAAAAATAACCCTTTGGCATTTGGGATGGCCTGGTAACACGGTTTGATCTAAGCCAGCAATTCTCCAACTTTTTGAGACCTGTTTACATTTTTAAATCATTGTACTTTTGTTGACATAGGTTATAGCTATTGACTTTGATTAGAAATTAAAACTCAGAGAGTCTGGGTGGCTCAGTTGGTTCAATGTCTCACTCTTGGTTTCAGATCAGATCATGATCTCACGGTTCATGAGTTCGAGCCCCACATCAGGCTCTTGCTGACAGTACAGAGCCTACTTGGGATTCTCTCCCTCTCCGTCTCTGCCCCTCCTGCACATGCACGTGCTCTCTCTCTCTCTCAGAATAAATAAACTTAAAAAGAAATTAAAACTCAATTAATAAAATATAAAAGGAGACATAAAGTGTACTTGTATTTCAGTAAGGCACAGGAAGACTGAAGGATTTCAAAAAGTTAGATACAGACATCACAGCAGATATAAAGAAAACCAGCAACTACAGCAAAAGGACTGAGAACCAGTTAAATGAACCTCTGAAATCTCTTATATTTGTGCTGTAAAACTACCACCTTAGAAATCACTAGCAAACACAATACACAAGTACACGTTCTATCAACCATCAAAACAATGATGTCATCATGTATCATTTGGCCTTAAGAGTATTGCACTGTACACATGACACAATGGGAAAAAGACAAGTAACAGCTTAGTTTTGTCAGAAATAGTTTTCAGACTTCCAGGGGGGTCCCACATCATTCCTGGAGAACCGCTGACCTCACTGATCGGGACCAGTATAGTCACAGTTCACGCAGATGGGCGTTCCTCACACAGTTGAGCTTACTTTGTTAAATGAAGAGAGGAAATAAAAGCAGAGTGCAGTATACTCCTTGAGTGTGTGCCGTCGTGTTGATTACAGAGCTGGGCTTCACTAGAGTTTAGGGAGGTGAAGATGGTGGTAGCTTCTTCAAGGGCTTCATTATTTAATGGAGGCAAGTATGATGAAACTGGAGTCAGAGACTTTTCTAAGGATGATACCACAGCAGAGATCAGAAGAGAGACAATGTGTAGGTTTGATTTTGTAAAAATGGAGAACTTCTGTGTTTCCTGAAAGAAAAAAACCCGTATGGAAACCAATTTTGACAATAAATTCTGTTTTTTAAAAAGACCATAAACAATTTAAAAACTCGAAAGGAATATGCAATATATTTATTTGATAAACAATATCTCCATTGTATGTAAAGAACTCTTAAAAATTTTTTAAAAAGGAGGGGGGTGCCTGGATGGCTCAGTCGGTTAAGCGTTAAGAAATTTAAAGGGGGGGCACCTGGTGGCTCAGTCAGTTGAACATCCAACTTCGGCTCAGGTCATGATCTTGCTCACGGGAACGAGCCCCACATTGGGCTCTGTGCTGACAGCTCAGAGCATGGAGCCTGCTTCAGATTCTGTGTCTCCTTCTCTCTCTGCCCCTCCCCTGCTCATGCTCTCTCTCTCTCAATAAGTAAACGTTAAAAAAAAATTTTTTAATAAAAAATTTAAAATAAATACCCTAATAGGAAAACAATACAATGGAAACAAATAGGTTATTTCATAAAAGAAGAAACCTAAAATGCAAATAAATATATAGAAAAATATCCACCCTCAGTAGTAAACAAGCATGCAATTTTTTAAATGTTTATTTTTGAGAGAGCAAGTGGGGAGGGGCAGAGAGAACGGGAGACAGAGAATCAGAAGCAGGCTCTGCACTGCCAGCAGAGAGCCTGACATAGGACTTGAACACTTGAACCATTGAGACCATGACCTGAGCCGAGGTTGGATGCTTAACTGACTGAGCCACCCCAGGTGCCCCCCATTTTTAATGTAAACAAACGTGTAATTTAAAACAGGGTACCTATTTTTCTCTATCATGTGGATAAAGATGGCTTTCTTTCTAATGGTAGCACTCAGTGCTTAGGAGATGAGTCTACTAGCCTACCCAGCCAGGAGACGTGACATTTATTCCCTGGAGAAATTGAACCAGGAAGGCTTTAGAGCCTAGACCTAGACGCAATAGAGGAAGAGAGTGACACCCTTACAAAAGCAGGGAATACATGCGTGATTACATGCTGCCTGGTGAGACTTACAGCTTTTTCTGTTTGTTCTCTGTGCTCTTTCCCGAAGAAACTAACCTATCAAGAAAAACAAAAAACAAACAAACACTGCCAAATGAAACTCCCCTTCCCGGTCCTCTCCCAGGCATTTCACAAAAAGTGCATCAGATGACAAGGCCTATTCACATAGAGCTTCCAAATACTTTCTTAGTATCTTACATTTAAATTGATACTAAAGAACCATCAGATATTTGAAGGAATGCTCCTGTCTGAAATTCTAAGATCGTGCAGACAGCAAAGAGAAACGAAGGAAGCAGTGCAGCGAATTTGAAAACTATATCATCTTCAGAGAGATAAGATACTACATGTAAGAAATAAGAACAAGGCGATACTTTTAAAAGAACTATATACAAAAGAAGGAACTGTTGGAAATTAAAAATAAGGTAGAAATTAAAATTCAGTAAAGGGGCGAGATAGGGAAATCTCCATGAAAGTAAAATTTAAAAATTAGGAGACCAGCTCTTAGGTAGTAAAAAGGGAAGACATTATGAAACAGTATCAGAAAAATTCTCAGAACCAAAAAATATGAGACTCTAGATGGAAAGGGCCAATCAAGTAACTAGCACAGTGGGTGAGGAGAAAAGTACTGTCCTGAGTATAATCATGGGTTAAAGAAAGCAGCCCAAAAGTTTCCAAACAGATCACAAAGGACTGGAGATTGGAATGATATTTAACCTATCTCTGAGTAGTACTCTAAGCTAGAAGACGATGAAACAATACAGTAAAAATTCTGAGGAAGAAATACTTCGAAGCAAGAATTGTATCCTCAGCTAACTACTTGTCAAATATAAAGGCAGAGTATAAACATTTTCAGGTCCCTGGGTGGCTCAGCTCTTGGTTTTGGGTCAGGTCATAATCTCTTGGGTCAGGTCAAAACTCTTGGTTTTGGGTCAGGTCATAATCTCGCAGTTTCATGAGTTCAAGCCCCTTGTCGGGCTTGACACTGACAGTGCTGTGGAGCCTGCTGGGGATTCTTTCTCTCCCCCTGCCCCTCCCCCACTCACGCTGTCTCTCTCTCAAAAGTAAATAAATAAACTTCGTAAAAAAAAAAAAAAAAAAGAAGAAGAATATAAGAACATATTGAGGGGTGCCTGGCTGGCTCACTCAGTAGAGCATGCAACTCTTGATCTCAAGATTGTGAGTTCAAGCCCCGTTATGGGTGGAGAGCTTACTTTAAAAACATTTTTTTTCCAAGATCTGCGAAGCCTAGAATATTTTTCTTCCTACCCAACCTTTGTAAAGGAAACTACTGGAGATTGAGCTTTACTGAAATAAAGAAGAAAGCCAGGAAAGAGAAAGGGCACAGGCCACAGAACAAAAGAGACGGACCCGGCAAGCTCCCCTGGAGTATTGGTGACCAGAAAATCTGACGACGCAGTTGGTTTACCAGACCTAACATCCGACACGACGCAGAGATCTCTGGGAGACGCACCTCTTAGGAAAAAAGAAAAACCTGGAATTCGTGAACTATTTTGTATTTTCTTAGTGAAAAGAATATTAGAAGTCTCCACTTTTAAGTGCTTTACCATGAGGAGCTGGAGCAGAATCTGATAGATACAGAGAAAGCTAAAGCAAATGGGAAAAAATTAGGCAGTTAATGTCAGGAAAAATTAAAAGTAGTTCAGGAAAAGAAATACAATCATGGTATACTGGTTCATTCAGCTGTGAGCTATATTTACATAGTTGTAATAAAATTAAATTAAGTTTCAGGGTGCCTGGGTGGCTCAGTCAGTTAAATGTCTTGATTTTGACTCAGGTCATGATCTCATGGTCATGAGGCTTAGCCCCGGGTCAGGTTCCTCGCTAGGCGAGGAGCTGGGAGAGTCTCTCCCTTTCCCTCTACCCCTCCCCAACTTACACGCCTGTGAGCACTCTCTCAAGATTAAAAAAATAAAAATATGTGGAAAATAATGACCAATAAAAGTCACAAAAACAAAACCTCATAAAGACTTTTAAACAAAAAAAAAGATTATACAATTACAGAAAAAACATTTTATCTACATTTTTCTTTGTTTTCTTTTTAAAAGTTTATTTCTAGAGAGAGCATGCATGTGAGCAGGGGAGGGGCAGAAAGAAAGGGAGAGAGAGGATCCCAAGCCGACTCCATGCTGTCGGCACAGAGCCCGACACAGGACTCAAACTCACAAACAAACCGTGATCATTACCTAAGCTGAAACTGAGAGTTCGACACTTCATAGACTGAGCCACCCAGGAGCCCCTGTTTTTACTTTTTATTTTTACTTTTTTAGGGTTTTTTGTTTTTTTTTTTTTAAGTGATCTCTACACCCAGTGTAGAGCTCACACTCACAACCCCAAGATCAGGAGTCACACACTCCACAAACTGAGCCAGCCAGCTGCTATATACTTTTCATTTTATCCATGATGAGTATGTATATCTTTCTAATAAGAATAAAGGTTTTTTATAGATGATTCAACAGGGGAAAACTTAGCACTGGACTCATTGCTTTAACCTATTTTGACCAGAAGAATTGATGGCCATTTTTATCTTTATGCTGACAACAAAGCTTTTGTTCATATTTTTGAAATTGGTGTTTATTTTGTTTCACATCCTCACCCACACTAAAAATTCTCAGTCTTTCTCATTTTAGACATTCTAATGGTTGTATAGTATCTACTTGTGAGGGTTTTATTATTTTTTAAATGTTTTATTTTTGAGAGAGAGAGAGACAGTGTGTGAGCAGGGGGAGGGGCAGAGAAAGAGGGAGACACAGAATCCAAAGCAGATTCCAGGCTCCAAGCCGGCAACATAGAGCCTGACTCAGGGCTCAACTCGAACCGCAAGATCGTGACCTGAGCCCAAGTCGAATACCTAACTGGACTGAGCCACCCAGGCGCCCCTCTAATGTGTTTTTAATTGGCACTTCCATAACGATTAATAATATTGAATGTCTTTCCCTGTACTTTTGCCGTTCCTGTATCACCTTTGGTTGAAGTTTCTGTTTAAAGCTTTTACTCTTTATTTTATTAGGTTTTCTTCTTTAGTTGTAAGAACTCTTGGTATATTCTGGATACAAGTCAATCGAATACATGTTTTACAGATATTTTTGTTTTGTTATTCTTATAGGAAATCTTTTAACTTATGGCTACAAAAGTTATCTCCTATATTTTCTTTCTAGAAATTTTATGGTTTTAGCTTTCATATTTTAGGTGGGGTTTTTTTTTTTCAATTGTTTAAATTGTGAAATGCAAGTAACATAAAATTTACCATCTTACCCACTGTTAAATATACAGTTCAGTGGTGGTAAGTGCATACATATCATCGTTTAGCCACCACCACCGTCTCCTCAGGTCTTTTCATCTGGCAAAACTGAAATTCTACCCATTACACAGCAGCTCTCTACTCCCCCTCCCCTGCTCCCCGGCAAGCATTATTCAACTCTCTGTGATTTTTGACTACTCTGGGTACCTGATCCGAGTAGAATCACATAGTACTGATCATTGTGTGACAGGCTCTTTCACTTAGCGTGACAGGTTCCAGCTCCCCCTGGTGTAGCATATGTCAGCATCCCCTACCTTTTTAAGACATGGCATTCCATTGTGTGTTTTCACCACATTTTGTTGCCAAGCAATCACGTTGATGGACACTTGGGCCACTTCCATGTTTCAGCTATCGTGGATAATATTGCTGTGAACATGGGTTTACAAATACCTGTCCGAGACCCTGCTTCCGGTTCTTTTGGGTATGTGCCCAGAAGTGGAATTGCTGGATCATAACCTATTTTTGGTGTTTTGCGGAACTGCCGAGCTGTTTTCCCACCCTATACCACCCTGCATTCCCACCAGTACTGTACATGGACTCTGCCAATTTCTTCACATCCTTGCTAACAACTGTTACTGTCCGTTTGTAGGGGTTCTTGTGTTTTCTTGTGACAGATTCATGTATATGGTCAAATAATTTTTGACAAGGTGTCAAGACTACTCAATAGGGAAAGGACAGTTCTTCCAACAAATGGTGCTGGGGAAACTGGACCAGGATGTTCATATGTAAAAGAATGAAGTAGGAACCTTACTTAACACCGTATATAAAAGTTGATGCAACTGATTTTGTGCATTGACTTTGTATCCTGCAACTTTGCCAGATTCATTTATTAGTGTATCCACTAAAAATAGATATCTCTGTCCTATTCTGTTGATCTATATGTCTGTCTTTATGCTAGCTCCACACTGTATACTGGAGCCCTGTAGTAAACTTTGAAATAAGGAAATGTGAATCCTCCAACTTTGTTCTTTTTTGAGATTGTTTTGGCTCTTTGGGATCCCTTGAGATTCCATGTGACTCCTAGGCTGGGTTTTTCTGTTTCTGCAGAAAAACTGTCATTGGGATTTTGATAGGGATTGCATTGAATCTTTTAGTTGCTTTGGGTAGTATTGACATTTTAATAATACTGAGTCTTCCAGTACATTGATATGAAATGTCCTTGCATTTTTTTATGTCTTCTTTAATTCTTTCAGCAGTATTTCATAGTTTTCATTATAAAAATCCTTTACCTCCTTGGTTAAGTTACCGTTGTTGGTTTTTTATGCTATTGTAAATGGAACTGGTTTTCTTTATTATTTGTTGTTTTCTGATTTTTAAAAATTGTTTTAATGTTTGTTTTTGAGAGAAAAAGACAGAGTAAGAGTGGGGAGGGGCAGAGAGAGAGGGAGACACAGAATCCAAAGCAGCTCCAGGATCTGAGCCGTCAGCACAGAGCCCAGTGCAGGGCTCAAACTCGTGAACCAGGAGATCATAACCTGAGCCAAAGTCAGATGCTTAGCCGACTTAGCCACCCAGGTGTCCTGAAACTGTTTTTGTTAGTTTCCTTTTTAGATTGTTTATTCTTAGCGTCTAGAAATGCAGCTCATTTTTGTGTGTTGACGTTGTATCCACCCAGGTGCCCCTCTCCTGTTTTTTAATGTAAACATTTATGGCTACAAATTTCTCCCTCAGCACTGCACTGCATCCTAGAAGTCTCAGTATATTTTGTTTCTTTTCATTCATCTGTTTTCTAATTTCCCTTGTATTTTCTTCTTGGTTATTTAAGAATGTGTTATTCAGTTTCCACAAATGTGTGATTTTTCCAGTTATCTTTCTGTTACTGATTTACACTTCATCCCATTGTACTTGGAGAAGATATTTAGGTTATCTCTTTTTAAATCTATTGAGACTTCATTGGTGGCTTAATATATATCTTCTTGCTGAATTGAACTTTTTGATACCCCAATCCTATCACCTTGCTGAGAGCTTTTAGTAGGTTCTTTATGATTTCCTACACACATGGACATCCCACCTGCACACATCCCAATGTGTGTTCTGGTGTCATGAGTAAAATATTCTGTATGTGTCTGTTAGGTCTAGTTGGTTTACCATGCTGTGGGTCCTCTGTCTCCTGATTTCTGTCTGAGTATTCTCTACATTATTGAAGCGAGATTCTGAAATTTCCAACCATTATTGTAGAACTGTCTATTTCTCTTTTCAATTTTGTCAATTTTTGCTTCATATATTTTGGTGGTCTGTTATTAGGTAACAAATAGTTATAATTGTTACATGTTACATCTTGCTGTATTGGACATTCTGTGAATACATATTGTCCTTTTTTCTTGCAACCTTTTTTGATTTAGTGTCTATTTTGTCTGATATTAACAGAGCCACCCTACTCTCTTTCAGTTACTATTTATTTGCAGGGAATATTTTTCCATCCTTTTATTTTTCACATATTTGTGTCTGGTTCTAAAGCTAGTCTCCTGTAGACAGCAAATAGTTGGGTCATGGTTTGTTTTTCTTAATTCATCCTGCTAATCTCTGTCTTTTGATTGAAGAATTTAACCCATTGATGTTTAAAGTAATTATTGATAAGGCAGGCCTTATTTCTGTTGTTTTGCTATTTCCTTGCGATGCTCTATATCTTTTCTGCCCTTTAATTTCCAAATTAGTCTTTTTTTTAATAGTGAAACTTATTATTCCTTTCTCATTTTTCATATGTACTCTGTAGCTGTTTTCTTTGTGGTTACATTTAACATGTGAAACTACATTTAACTTCTTAATACTCTAATTTGAATTTATACCAGCTTAACTTCTGTAACATACAAGAAATCTTTCCCATGCCTTTCAGTTATTGAGGTCATAGAATTACATCTTTATCCATAAGGTGTCCAAAAAATAACCTGATGATTGTTTTCTCTAATATATTAGCATCTTAAATGATGTAGAAACAAAATGTGAAGTTACAAGCCAAAGTTACAGAGGACTAGCTTTCAGTCTGATAGTTTTTTAATGTGTTAGTCACTTAAATTATCAAGAAAACAAAATGTGGAGTTACGATCTGTTTTTGCAGTTAACACTAGCTTTTATACTTGCCCATGTGTTTAACCTTTACTGAGACCTTTATTTCCTCATATGGCTTTGAGTTGCTGTCTAGTACCCTTTCATTTCACCCCTCAGGACTCCCTGGAGCACGTGTTGCAGGGCAGGTTTAGTGGTAATGAACCCCCTCGGCTTTTGTGTATCCATTTTTGTTTATCTGGAGGTCTTTATGTGACCCCATGAATGATGCAAGACAAGGGTCCAGGTTCTCTATTCTGTATGCAGATGCTTCCCTCTTTCAGCATCATGTATTAGAAAGACTGTCTTTTCCCCATTGAACCATCTTTTTTTTTTTAATATTTTATTTCTGAGAGAGAGAGAGAGGCAGTGTGAGCAGGGGAGGGTCAGAGAGAGAGGGAGACAAAGAATCCAAAGCAGGCTCCAGGTTCTGAGCTAGCCATCAGCACAGAGCCCGACGCAGGGCTCAAACCCACAAACCGTGAGATCATGACCTGAGCCGAAGTCGGATGCTTAACCGACTGAGCCACCCAGGCGCCCTCCCCATTGAACCATCTTGATGTCTTTGTCAGAGATCACCTGGCCATATGTATATAGGACATAGAAGTGGACTCCCTTCTGTGCCATTGACTGCTACATCTTTGCTTTCCCCTGTGCCACACTGTCTTGATTCCCATTGCCATGTACCAAATCTTAAAACGCAGTCACGGGAATCCGCCCGTTCTTTTTCAGCTATTTTGGCTAATAAAACAACTAGGAAAATACCATTTCTTTTTGCTCCATATCCTTCGTTTTTCCACATGAGTTTTAGAATTGGCTTGTCTGTTTCTACAGAAAAAGGCCTGGTGGGATTTTGGGTTGTATTGTAGCTGTAGCACGCTTTGGGAGAATGTGGCATCTTAATAATGTTGACACTTCTGATGCACGAAGACAGTTTATGCCTCCATCGTTTCCACTGTCAACAGGGTGTTGTGGTCGCCCGTGGACACACCCCGCACACACTAGTTCCGTCCGTCCCTAAGCAGTTCGTGTTTGCTGACGGTACTCCAAATGTATTGTCTTTTTAAATGTCAGTTTTTAGTAACATAGAGATAAATTGCTATTTGCATATTGACCCCGTATCTCGTGACCTCTTTAATATCACTTAGTCGCGTTTTTGTAGGTGCTTTATGGTTTCCCACATAGGTGATATCTGCAGATGCGGAAAGCTTTCCTTTTTCCTTTGTCATGTGTGTGCCTTTTATTTTTGTGCCTTACCGCAGGAATTTCATTTTTGCCTTGTACAGCATCGACGAATCCAGCCGTTTTAACAGACCACTAAACTCTACGGTCAGTCACAGAGGACCTTTCCACTGTGAATGTTATGATCGCTAAGGCTGGATTCATAATAAATTTGCTTTACATTAGAAATACAAGCAGATGATTGACATGCTGGAACTTTTCAGACTTAAGGCACAGTACATCTCCTAACTTTATATGAGATTTTAGAAAAAGTATAAACTATAGGTTTCATTTTAATGATCTCAAATTTTGAAATATCAGTATTTTTTTTAAATCTTTAATGTTCTATTTATTTCTGAGAGAGAGCAAGAGAGAGGCAGCGTGAGCAGGGAAGGGTCAGAGAGAGGGAGACACAGAACCTGAAGCAGGCTCCAGGCTCTGAGCTGTCAGCACAGAGCCCATCGCGGGACTCAAACCCACAAACCATGAGATCATGACCTGAGCCAAAGTCGGACGCTCAGCTGACTGAGCCACCCAGGCGCCCCTGATATCAGTATTTTTATGATAGTTTATCATTTGTGAAATATTGAACCAGTGACCTTAGCTATTCAGATATGATGAAAGGCCCAAACTAACCTTCTATTGAACACGATATTTATTAAAA
Source organism: Hyaena hyaena (assembly GCF_003009895.1). Classification (NCBI taxonomy): domain Eukaryota; kingdom Metazoa; phylum Chordata; class Mammalia; order Carnivora; family Hyaenidae; genus Hyaena; species Hyaena hyaena. Next base: position 1,248,883 of record NW_024081075.1, on the reverse strand, counting down.
ATGAAACTCCTTGTTTCTGTGACTTAATCAATAGCACATTAGGCCATTTATTAATAAAATTATAGAAGGTCTTGCAGGTTAGATATTCTACCCCCTTGTCATCTAGTTTAACAACTAGGAAACAGCAGTCTAACCTAGAGTCAGCCAAGTCTGTCTAATTGTGCGCCTGAACTTTTTTATGAGATGCTGGAAGGAACAATTAAAATTTGCAGAAAGAAAATAATCTATAACTGCAGTCTTGGAAGGAACAAGCCCCTTTTCCATCATTACATAAGTAAACCTGCCTGGAGAAGGTATATTTTACTTAACTATTATTTACTTCCTTAAAACAGTGGGGCTTGGTACAGGTGGTATATTGGTGAGTGCGGCCAGAAGGCATTGGGTGGTCGGTGTTGGCCGGGAAAGAAGCGTGTGGTAGGAGAAGGAAGAGAGACTTGCAGAGCCGGACCGCTGAGGCATGTCCCTGCTGTGGTCTCGTGGTTTTTATTGAAATGGAATGTACATCTAGAAAAGGGCGCGTGTCCTAAGTGGATTCACAAGCACGGACTGCCTCGCGGATGAGCACTCCCCTGCGCCAGTGCCCTGCGTCCTGCTCCGGCTCCGGTGTGCGTGATGCCACGGGGACGTTGGGCCTCGCTTGTGACGGTGAGGAGAGCCGGGTGACCGGACCCCTGCCGGGTGCACGTCCCGCTTCATTTACTCGTCCCAGGAACTTTGAGGAGGGACGCCGTGCAGTCCACCGGTTCAAGTTGAGAAAACAAGGGAGGGTTTCACAAGAGCCACACTTTGTAGGCGCGAGCCGTGTGTTGAGCGCGCTCCAAAGCACCGTATGGTCGCGCTCTCCCTTTCGTTGTCTCCCCTTCCCTGACACAGAAAACTCCTTTGCCCCCAGCCCGCGTCCTACACTACTGAGCTTGGAGGCCAGTTTGTCGCCACCCAGGAAACCTCGTAGATGAGCAGAGGGACAGAAGGAAGGCAGGCAGCAACTACAAGCTGTTTGGCAGTGTGATGCGACGCCCAGGGCCTGCCCCAAAGGGAGGGCGGAAGACAGTGGTCCTGGAACGCAGCAGACATCGGCCTGGTGCTTGGAGGCAAAGGGCTGCTCAGTCAACGGGGCCTCTGACTCTTTGCAAGAAGCTGCTGAGTTAAAACTACGTGCACATGAGCCTCTGTCCAAACACACAGCAAAGGTCTGCGTCTGGTTTAAAGGACAGACTGAGCGTCTCAGGCACCGGTGTTTCTTTTCTGGATAACAGATCATGTGACATCAGAGCTGGAAGGGCTCATAGAGGTCAGCCAGGGGCCTGGGGGTGCCGAGGGGCACCAGGCCTCCCCCAGTCTCTCCTCTGGGGCACGTGTGACTGATGACATCTTACCAGTCACGTGGAGTGTCTTCCTTTTGGAGTTCTTCAGAATTCTTTGTTTAAAACCTCTAGGGAACCTGCAGAACGTTGCTGGTTTTCTAGACTCTGAAGAACTTAGCGTAACTTTCGTGCCACAGGTGCCTGGGTGGCTCGGTGGGTTAAGCATCTATCTGACTCTTGATTTCGGCTCAAGTCATGATCTTATGGTTCGTGACAGTGACAGTGCAGAGCCTGCTTGGGATCCTCTCTCCCTCTTTCTGCCCCTTGCTCGTTCTCTAAAGAAATAAACTTAAAAAGCTAAAAATAAATATCATTCCAAAAATTATTACTAAAGTACGGTAAAGTTTTGCCTTTTTTCCTTAGTGAAAAAGCCTCATTAGTCCTGGAATTGGAAGATAATGAAAAGTTGTGGAAATTATAGAAAAATGTGGTCTAACGTTTTCCCTTGTACCCTTGACCCCTGATAAGTGCCTGTGCCGGTTCTCCTTGCGGTCGCGCGTTCCGAGGCCTGCTCCTGGCTCACCGTGGGCCCTGGCATTCTCTCCGGGGACCGGGGCCGGTCATCTGGCCCCTCTAGTGTGTCGGCGGCTTCTGTTGTCACAATGGTGTTCTTTACCTGACCGATGATCTGGATAGAGCTGCCCACTTGGCATCACCCTGGATAGACTGGAATGGTCCCTAGGGCCGATATGAAGTCACACACACGCTTCCCCAGAACAGACCCGGGGGGCTGGCCAGGTTGGTGGTTCCATGTTCCTAGGGCCTCTGAGAGAGTCTGTGTCTGAGGACATCTTGGTGGCTGTGCGGCAGGCAAAGCAGAGTGTGGGCTTTATCCTCCCCCCTTCTGTGTGGCTAAAATAACACTCGGTCCATTGTACTTACTCGTTATCATCTGCTCCTCCCGTGGTGCGTGGTTTCCGTCGAACTGCGGACATGTGAGGACTGGGGAGCTGAAGCCTGGTCGGGCGGGGGAGACTGAACACTTGGGGACAGGTCTTCTGGGTTTGTTGGGTGCGGGGAGGGTTTTTGTTTCTATAGGACAGCAACGCATTTGTGCCCACTTTCTGTGCTCCCTTTTAGAATCAGAGATTGAATCGCAGGCGTGTGTTGGTTTTACAGTTTTATATGTGGTTTTCAAGGGTAAATATTCATTGAGGTTCCTTTGTCGGAAAACTGATAGATGCACGGCCTTCCTGTCTGACGGTACACAGCTTTGTCCTGTCGGAACCAGTTTTCTGTCGAGTGCACCTTGGCACGATTTATTTCAAATAACTTGGGTTAGAAAGTAAGCGGGTCTCTGTGACGTTTTTAGTTTCAGCTCAGAGCACATTGAGCCAGCAGAGAGATGCATCTGATCGCAGCGTTTATCGGCAAAACACAGTTGCTGTCGATGGCCATAATTGATCACTTTACTAACTGTGGAAAAAAGAAGCCTGATTGGAGCAATAAAGCATAACTTCATTACGTCCTGAATGTAGAAAGCAAACACACTGGAGAGCGGCCGACACGTTCCCGTTTCAAGGCTGATTCTGATCACAATAGTTTTTAAGCAGCGTTGATTCTTCTCTAACTGGGTTTTTCTCTCCGTAGGCCTCCTCTGAAGAGCTGAAAGCGGCCTACCGGAGACTGTGCATGCTGTACCATCCCGACAAGCACCGGGACCCAGAGCTCAAATCCCAGGCGGAGCGACTGTTTAACCTTGTGCACCAGGCTTATGAAGGTCAGCGGATGGCTGGGCCTCACGCACGCGCCCTGAAAAGCAGCTGCTCGATTTTTAAGAGACTTGATTTGTAGAGGACAGAAAGAGAGTCCTCAGAGGTGCATAAGGGAGGAGGTTAGGTTAGTGCTTTTTTACTGACGGCTCCTTTGAAAGAGTAGTAGTTTGCTCTGGAAATCAATGTGTCCAGTCAGTGGGACACGAGAGTGTGAGCAGAGCTGCACACGAGCCTGGGCTGCAGGGAGCACTCAGGCTCTGAATCGCTCGCTTGGCTTTCTTCTAAAGGGAACTCTTACAGGTAAAGGGCCAATCGCTTCAGACAAGCCCTCTGTTCTCTTTTTTATGAGAACATGTTCAGGAACATTTTTTTTTTTTTATACGAACAGCATTTTATTGGCTCCTGAGCCTTCGGTTAAGGAAAGGTTCTAAGAAAAGGAAGAAAATGATGGTAAGGCCAACAGGAAGTAGAATCAAGTAATTCAGGTTTTTATACTTACATCTTAGGTACTTCAGAAAGAAAATTTTGTGATGTAGCTGTGTATAAAATATTAAAGTCGGGGTCTCTGGGAGGCTCAGTTGGTTAAGCGTCTGACTTCGGCTCAGGTCATGGTCTCACGGTTTGTGGGTTTGAGCCCCGCGTCGGGCTCTGTGCTGACAGCTCAGAGCTTGGAGCTGCTTCAGATTCTGTGTCTCCCTCTCTCTCTGCCCTTCCCCACTTGCTCTCTCTCTCTCTCAAAAATAAACATTAAAACAATTTTTTTAATATTTAAGTCACCAATGGGTCCAGTTTCTATTGGGGATGGTAGAAAAGCTCTAGCAACATAATGGTGAATGTACTTATTGCCACTGAAGTGTATGCTTAAAAGTGGCTGAAATCAATTTTATGTTATGCATATTCTGCCACAGTTTTATAATAAAAATTTAAAAATATTAATGTACTCTTGGAATACATACCAAGTGGGGCACTTGGGTGGCTCAGTCGGTTAAGCGTCCGACTCTGGCTCAGGTCATGATCTCACGGTTTGTGAGTTCGAGCCCTGTGTCAGGCTCTGTGCTGGCAGCTTAGAGCCTGGAGCCTGTTTCAAATTGTGTCTCCCTCTCTCTGCTCCTTCTGCACTCATGTTTTGTTTCTCTCTCTCAAAAATAAATAAACTATTAAAATTTTTTTAATACATACCAAGTAAAATAAGTTCTTTATCTCAGTGCAAATTGGTGATTTACTCCTTGGTTAGACAGACCAAAAATTAGATAATGTGTTTCTTTCCAAAATAAAGTCTTCTCATAATTGGGACACCTGTGTGGCTCAATCAGTGAAGCATCTGTCTTCGGATCAGGTCATGATCTCGCAGTTCGTGGTTTTGAGCCCCACGTCGGGCTCTGTGCTGACTGCCAGCTCAGAGCCTGGAGCCTGCTTCAGATTCTGTGTCTCCCTCTCCCTCTGACCCTCCCCTACTTGTGTTCTGTCTGTTTCTCTCTCTCTTCCTCTCTCTCTCAAAAATAAGCATTAAAACATATATTTTTTAAAATGTTTTATTTATTTCTAGGAGAGAGAGAGAGAGAGACAGCATGAGCAGGGGAGGGTCAGAGAGAGAGGGAGTCACAGACCGAAACAGGCTCCAAGCTCTGAGCTGGCAGTCAGCACAGAGCCCGACACGGGGCTCGAACCCACAAACCGTGAGATCATGACCTAAGCGAAAGTCAGATGCTTAACCGACTAAGCCACCCAGGCGCCCCATTAAAACATATTTTTAATCTATTTTAAAGACTTCTTGTTGTAGACTTAAAAGCATATGCCATATTTCACTTTATGGTCTTACCAAAAAAAAATTAGATTTTACTGATGAGTGAAACTCGCCTGCGGCGCACAATCCGCATCTGTGGTCTGTACTGTGTCGTCAGCAGATTTAACACCCAACCAGAAGCTTATTCCTTTTTTTTTTTTTTAATTTTTTTAATGTTTTTTTTTATTTATTTCTGAGAGAGACAGCGTGAGCAGGGGAGCGTCAGAGAGGGAGGGAGACACAGAATCTGAAACAGGCTCCAGGCTCCTAGCTGTCAGCACAGAGCCCGACGCGAGGCTCGAACCCACAAATCGTGAGATCATGATCTGAGCCAAAGTCGGACACTTAACCGACTGAGCCCCCCAGGCTCCCCTGAAGCCTGTTCCTTTTATCGTATCCTGTTGTCCACATGGCTGTGTTCATTTTACCGTTGCCTAAGTCACCCATAGCCAGTGGGTTGTTCTGGAGACTCAGGGAAGAGTAAACAGAAAACCCTAACGGCACTTGAGGAAGTGCTGTGGCAGCAGCCCTGCCCCCATGTTCGGCCTAATGGAGACACCAGTGTAAAGCCGTGAATAAATAATTCCCGATGAAATCCTACAGATTAGCTCACGAAGTCTGCCTCCCACGTTTTCCAGTGGTCAGCACTTCTTTCTTCCCCATTAGATTTGAATATGGATAGAATCATTTACATCGTTTTTTTAATTAGGCCTAAAAATATATGGGAAGTCTCAGGGGAGAAAAGATTCAAAGGTCTGGAACAAACCGGCGGAGGAGAGGAGGAAGAGAACGTCCATTGGACGTCCTTCCCGTAGCTCTGACCCTCCCTGAAAAATCTTTCTGATGTACTTGCTTAGGTGATGTGGCAGCGACCATGGTGACAGGTGATTGGGACTTAAAATGATTTACAAAAAAGAGGAGAGTTAATAAGTATAAGCATATGAACATATATGAAGCTTATTCAGAGAGGCTCTGATTATAGAAAAATCTGATTTTATACTCAGATCCTGTCTGAATAAGCTTTAGAAACTGGAATTAACTCTTTTTGTTTGTGTGTTAATTTTTGTGTGTGTGTGTATTTATTTAAATCCAAGTTAGTTTACATACAGTGTAATAATGGTTTCAGGAGTAGAACCCAGTGATCCATCACTTACATATGACACCCAGTGTTCATCCCAACAGGTGCTCTCCTTAACGCCCCATCACTCATCTAGCCCATCATCCCCCCCCCCCCCAACAACCCTCAGTTTTTCTCTGTATTTAAGAGTCTCTTACGGTTTATCTCCCTCTCTGTTTTTATCTTATTTTTCCTCCCCTTCCTCTGTATTCATGTTTTGTTTCTTCAGTTCTGGAATTAACTCGTTCAAGCCCCAGTACTTTACAGACTGTTGCAGAAGCTTACCCAAATTTGTTAAAAATAACCTTCCTTGAGTGGCCTGAGTGTGCAGCTTCCTACAAGGTGCACCTCACAATGAAGAGTCGCTTAGACATGAAAAATCTGACATTTCTCATCTGTGTCCCACCTTTAAGCCCGTCCTGGGTCAGATCAGAAAGGCAGTTGGGGGGAAAGATGCCCAGGGGTGAAGAGGGCCTCTTGGCGAGATTGTGCCGAGGGAGCCAGGGAGGAGGTGCATTTACCTGATGATGTTGTTCCCGGGTCTGAAGGGTGAATCCCGTGCTTTGTAAATGTGTGATGTTTAATTCGCAGTGCTCAGCGACCCGCAGACAAGGGCCATCTATGACATCTATGGGAAGAGAGGCCTGGACATGGAGGGATGGGAGGTAAGAGAACCCGTGCGTCTGGTGTCCTGAGAAAGTCCTTTGACATCTGCAGAACAACCTCCTCTCCCCCCCCTCCCCCAATGGGCCGGGATCAAGAATACTGGAAGCTGCTTGAGTCCCTGGCTTTGTATTTCTTTTTATTTTTTTTTTTAATTTTTTATTTTTTTTACAAATAGCTTATTGTCAAATTAGTTTCCACATAACACTCAGTGCTCATCCCCACAAGTGCCCTCCTCCATGCCCATCCCCCCTCCCCCCCACATCCATCATTCCCCCTTCTTCTCCCCCTTGTTCCTCAGTTAAGTTCCTCCTAATCCTCCTATACGTGCAAACATATGATATGTGTCCTTCTCTGCCTGACTTCTTTCGCTCAGCATAACACCCTCAAGGTCCATCCATGTGGCTACACATGGCCTGGCTTTGTATTTCGGTCTGAGAGACTGACTTCTAGGCTCGGCCGTGCCCGTGTGCTTGGGCAGGTCAGTCACCCAGCACGTCCTCTGTGTCCGAACCTGTCAAGTAGAAAGCCAGGGGCGTAGGCTATACCAGTAGTTTCCAGCCCTGGGGAGGAAACAGGCCGGATGGGGGCCTGATGGAAGACAGTTTCTGCAGGGATGCGGTTCTGTCCCCACATGCATTTCCTGCCACCTCCACAGCCCCGTGCTGCTCTCTCTGCCCCAGGTTACGAGTATCTGCGTTTGGGACGTGTTTCTGTTGGTAATGGGCTTTGCGTGTGGACAAATGGAAACAGAAAAGTTGGGATCTACTGAATTGGCCAGAATGAAATAAATTCCTCTGGGAGCCATGCTGTGTGAGAACAGTCACTCAGGTTCACCAGATTCTGTTCTGCCTTTGCTCTCCCGCTGACTAGTCGCAGAGCCTCAAGCAGGTCCATGTTACGTGTGCAGGGGTGGAAGGGGACGAGGATCAAGTGGGAAGATGAATACGAAAATCAGTGTGAAAACTCTAAACTGCTATAAGAACGTACAGGTTTAGTACTTAAGGTCATTAAAGAAATTTGGGTTTTCTAGGGGCGCCTGGGTGGCTTAGTCAGTTAAGCGTCCGACTTTCGCTTAGGTCATGATCTCGCGGTTCGTGGGTTCGAGCCCCGCGTCGGGCTCTGTGCTGACTGCCAGCTCAGAGCCTGGAGCCTGTTTCTGAGTCTGTATCTCCCTCTCTCTCTGACCCTCCCCTGCTCATGCTGTCTCTCTCTCTCTCCTAGAAATAAATAAAAATATAAAAAAAAAAAAAGAAAAGAAATTTGGGTTTTCTTGCCCCAGAAATTGTAGGAGGCTCTTAATGTTAAATTGGCCATTGTTGATTTCTTTCTCATCAGTGTATAAATTACCCTTGATGTCCTTTTGATGTTTCATCTCAAGCCTGTAAGTCTTTCTCCTCTAACTAGTATTAAAACCTCTACAGGCCGTGGGCACAGGAGAAAGCGAGGCATGTTCTGGTTCCCTTGTGACTCCTGCTTCATGTTGCTGGCTTGTGGGCCACGTTCCACCCGTGGCCAGGCTTTGGTTGCCCGCACAATGAACTGTAGTCGCTAACATTTAAAACTTGGGACATTTTGCATAAAAACGCAGTTGTCTGTCTTCTCTTGGAAAAATCAGAAAATCTGGTAGCAGTATATCTGACTGCCCCCGTGGGAAACCACAGTCCACCAAACCTCCCACGCCTCCGCCGTGTGGCCCTCCCGGCGCTCAGCACCTCCTGTTGCCCCACATCCAGCCAGCCCTCCATCCGCATGCCTCCAGCATTTCTGGTCTTTGGTTTGATGGAAATAGCAGTGCTTCATGACACATTGTTCATTATAGCGAAGCATTAGATCTAATAGCTTCTCATTTTTTCATCCTAAAAGGAAAAAGAATCCTGTTGTGTTTACTGACCTTCTCCTCACCCTTTGTACACCATGTTCAGGCTCCCTCAGTTTCTGAAGACATGGTTTGGACATAGTGTTTCATAGTAGCAGTCATGGCCACTGAAAGGCCGTAGGCCTCTCACCAGTCCCTCCCGCAGGCCTCTCACCAGTCCCTCCCTTCGGAGGCAGGATTGTGAATTCCCAGCAGCATTATCCCAACTAACAGAGCGGCAGAATAACAACTTCCTGGCAAAATACCATGTGGTTTCCTGTCGCCAGACCAGATTATCTCCATGTTAGAAACAAAGCAAAACCACATGCACAGTAGTGATCATACAAGTGCATCGGCCATCATGGATGGTGAGCAGATACATTTTTACATTCATGTATTTTAGTAAGCTGCTTTAAGAAAATCAAGTTCTCATCAATCTCATTGACTTTTTTTGCAATGATTCTAAGCCTTCACTGAAGATAAAAATGTTCTTCAATGAAGAGCACATGAAGATACCTCCCCAGATATTTACTGAGAGATGAATCAGAGAAGAACACATGATGGGAAAATTGAGCCCCTCGTTCAGGCTGCGAGTGAAGAGTCTCCATGAACTCAGGAGCAGTCTGTGGGGCCAGCATCACTGCTCCTTCAAGGAGACCCTCCTCAAGGAACCTGCCGGCAGGTTCACATGAGGGCTCTCTTGCAGCAGTGAGGGCTGCTTCCCCAGGGAGGAAGCTGAGTTCCCTTTGTGCTGTTGCTGCTATTTAACTTATCTAATTGCTGGTGGTATCCATGTGCCCCGCATCTGTCAGTCTGAACATACGAGTAGTCGCTGAAGGGCACTGTAAAAACCTTAGCGCCTGAAACGCCTTCAGTCCCGAGATGCCAGAGCCCACCCCAGGCATCGTGGCCACTCCCTGCCCAGCAGAGAGGGGTCACTCCCTGCTGTTGGTGGCCACTGGGGAGCAAATGTGAGCTTGTTGAGGCTGCACTAAGCATTGGCCCGGCATTCAGTTACTAGGTACATTTCCATTGCTTGCTTTTTTTCTTTGGACCTCCAAGACACTTTGTCATTCTCCAGCAGGATTCCATGGAAATGAGGTGCAGAGGTGCAGGCACCCCCACATGCAAAACCAGCCCTTTTAGTTTTCCAGGTTGGTTAGCGGGGGTTGCGTGGCTGCCCACTTTGGAAATGAGATTGGCTTCAGAGTGGCGAGGCTCACCTTTGAGCTGGGGACGCTTGGCGGTGCTGAATCCGGTAACAGCTCACCAGCAGAATGGAGAGTACACGCCTCAGTAGCACCGGCAGACGGTGCACCCCGTCCTTTGGCCCAGACTGTCCACTCTCTAGTTTCGTCTGCAGCCCCTTACGTTATCCTTCTTGCACTACTGCTTCCACTCTCCTAGACTTCAGTCTTAACCGTGTCTGAGAAGGTAACCTGCGTTGAGAAGGGCTGCAGCATGGAGCGCCTGGGTGGCTCAGTCGGTTGGGCGCCTGACTTCGGCTCAGGTCATGATCTCATGGTTCGTGGGTTCGAGCCCCGTGTCGGGCTCTGGGCTGACAGCTAGCTCAGAGCCTGGAGATTGTTTCAGATTCTGTATCTCCCTCTCTCTCTGACCTTCCCCTGCTCACGCTGTCTCTCTCTCAGAAATACACAAAACGTTAAACCAATTTAAAAGAAAAAAAGAAGGGCTGCAGCATGGCCAAGATCACGAAAACAAAGCCTTGGGCATTCTCACAGACTAAAGAGATGGGGTGACTGAGTGCAGTTCCACAGTCTGGATTGGGTCCCAGAACAGACAAGGGATGTTAGTGGAAAAACGAGTAAAATCTGGGTTTTACCCAGAAAGTCTGGGTTCAGCTCACTGTCGGGCACCGAGGTTGGTTTTGGGATTTGGCAGCTGTCCCGAGGTTACGTAAAGTGTGAACATTGGAGAAGCTGGGTGAAGGGTGTTCAAGAACTTTCTGTACTGTCTTTGTCAGTTTTCTAAAGTTCTAAGTAATCTTCTAGAATTACTCCAGAATGGAAGTCAGGTAGCTAGGATCAGAATTTTCAGACCAGACAGTACCTCAGCAATGCTGTAGTCTAACCCCTCATTTATAGCAGGGATCTGAAGGGGGAGAGGTCAAGTGACCTCCCCCCTCCACCCCCGAGGCCGCCAGCAGGTTAGAGGCACTGTGGGAGAGCCTGCTGCCCTCCAGGCTGCCTTGCTTTTCAGAGTCCCCGTCCCCCTTCCACAAGGTAAGTCCGTCCTCCTGGCTAGCACAGGGACAGACCTAGTTGGTGAGTGAATGATTAGGGTGAACAGCCAGGGTATGTGGCTTCCTGGGCTGCATGGGATACACTCTGTCATCGAACACGTCTGGTATGTACCAGCCGTGACACAGTGCAGGAAGCTGTGCTTCCGGGGGTTCATGTCTGAGGGGGACTGAAATGGAAGACCGTGCCTTGCAGCTGGCCCCGTCTTCTTCTCTCCCCCAGCAGAGTGCACGCCATGTGGAGGGGAGAATAAAGGCCGGGGGCCTCGGAAGCTGGAGCGGGGTGCCCTGCCCAGCCCCTCACTGCTGGGGAGGCACCCGCCATCCTGGCTTTGCAGTTAGCTCTGGCCATGCACCAGCTCTGTGCCAAAACTCCTGTAAAATTGACTGGGAATGGGATGACTTAACACCTCTGGAGTATCTGCCTCTCGAGGGGACAGGGTTTGTAGCTGTTAATCCAGTCGGCAGAGGTGAGGTGGGCTATGGAGTTTCTGAAAACAAATCTTGTTCTGCTCCGGCCTCTGTGGAGCCTGACACTTTCTAGTCTTAATTCCTGGAATCTTACATACCTGTGGATTTTAAAAATACCAGTATAGGGGCACCTGAGTGGCTCTGTCGGGTAAGCGTCAAACTCTCCGTTTCAGCTCAGGTCATGATCTCAACCGGTTTGGTGAGTTCAAGCCCTCCTTGGGCTCGATGCCGACAGTGCAGAACCTCTTTAGGATCTCTCTCTCTCACTCTCTGCCCCTCCCCCACCTGCGTTGTCTCTCCCAAGATAGATAGATCCATAGATACATAGATAGACAGACTTAAAAAAAAAAAAAAACAGCATAGAGGCACACACACACAGAGTCTGTGTGCTGGGTAAGCCTAGCTGGTCAGACCCGTGCTCATTCTGCACTCCTGACCCCATGTCCCATTGGGCAGAATCCCCGGTGTGAAACCTTTTCATCCAGGTAGAACAGTCCCATTACTCCGGGACACATGGAGCGGGTGCTTCCCATCCAGACCCCCTTGACCTTGGTAATATGTCGCTTAGGTCACCACTGGTGGGTTCCACAGTCACAGGCCCGCCAAATCTGGGTCCAAAGGTCACCAAGAATTTCTAAAATATTTTAAATCCTTTTTTCCTGATCCATCTTGATCTTCAGTTAAATGGAATAGTTGATCACTTCTATTTCCCTGAAGCTCTTTTGTCTTTATTCTCTGTGATGAAGGGAGAGACTGACAGGACACGGGAAAGGTGACGAAAATGGAAGCACTAAGCCTCCCTTCTGCTCCCTTCCCGTCCGGGCAGGGACTTAGGGCAGGTGCTCACGCCTTCAACTTTGGAGAAGTAGCCAAGTGAGCCTCCGTGCCAGTTAAATACAACTGAGGGTGTTGCTGTGAGGTCACAAAGCAATCCCGGGCATGCCACTTAGGACTTTCAACTTGTTCTTGGATGGTTTTTAGGTGTTTTTGTTTTATTTTTAAAGTTTATTCATTAGAGAGAGAGAGAGAGAGAGTGCATGTGTGAGTGTGCACATGACCGGGGAGGAGGTACAGAGGGAACCCCAAACAGGCCCCACGCTGTCAGCACAGACCCCGACTCGGGGCTTGATCTCATGAACTGTGAGATCATGACCTGAGCTGAAATCAGGAGTCAGACGCTTAACCAGCTGAGCCACCCAGGCGCCTCATGTTTTTTATTTTAGTAATTATTGATTACATCTGGTTATTAGAGGAGGAAGTGTTGTTTTCCTTATTTTTTCCTCTTTACTTCCTGAAAGCAATAGTAAATACATTTCTCAGTATGTTTTTGGCTAAGCCAGGTTTTGTATTTATTTTTCTATATTGCTGAATAATAAAATGGAGGTACACAAAACCTAGAAGAACATGACACTGGTTATGTTAGACTGTATACACGCACATTTACACACGGAGGGTATCTAGGAAAATGCATTAAAAACTAGATGTTAGGGGCACCTGGGTGCCTCAGTCGGTTGAGCGTCCGACTTCGGCTCAGGTCATGATCTTGCAGTTTGTGGGTTCGAGCCCCGCATCAGTCTCTGTGCTGACAGCTAGTTCAGAGCCTGGAGCCTGTTTCAGATTCTATGTCTCTCTCTCTCTCTCTCTCTGCCCCTCCCCTGCTCACACTGTCTCTCTCTCTCTCTCTCTCTCTCAGAAATAAATAAAAACGTTTTAAAATTTAAAAACAAAAACAAAAAAACTAAATGTTAGCCTGGGAGAAGGATGGTGGAGAAGGGGGAACAAGCTACAAGCCAATTGTACTTTTTTCCTTTATATCCTTCTGTACTATTTTGATTTTTTGCTGTAAGCATGTATTTTTTTTAAACAGTTTTTTAAACTTGTGATTTCCAGGATTGCTTCTTCTCACATCACCTCCCTTTTTAGCTGTTCTGTGAGCAGCCTCCCAAGGCGCCTCTGTGCTTCTCCCACTGATGCAGGGAGTGTGCTCTCTGGGTCTGTCCCCCACCTATCTCATGACTTTGTGGGTCCTCCCCACTCTCGGTGTTTCTCCAAGGCCATGGCATCCCGGACCCCTAGAAGTCACGCGGCACAGGTCCCTCTTTCAGAGAGGTGGGGCCTGAGGCCCATGGTAGCCTTTCCCTGCCCCTTTGAAATCTCCACTTTGTGATGAGCTAAGAAAAACCAAAATGGAATGCCTTACTTTCTCATCGCCTTGACGTCATTGCACATCCCCGAGTGTTACGTGGCCTGCCTTTTGGTACCTGAGTGCTGTTTTATGCTAAGGTCTATCTGGCGTCATAGATGCTCGGGGTCATATCATGTTGTAGGGGGAAGAGTCCCACACTTGTACAAACCCCCCGGGCCTGGTGGCTGAAGCTCAGCAGGCATCTCCAGCGATGACCCCAGGACACTGGGGAGAGACGGCAGGGCTGTCGTGGGCACCTTCGCCCTCTGTTTTCATCCTTAACGTTCATTTTCTGGGCTGGGACTCGTTAGGAAATTTAGACCATGCGACTTAAGGTGACATGTTCTTTGTAAGATTCCTGCAGCCTCAGAGAGAAGTTACTGGGACGAAGGAAACCGTGCTTATGTCTGTCTGGAGAGCTGAGGGAAAGCACGGCTTCGGGGATGGTCAGCGGGCAGAGCTGAGTGGCTACGACCAAGAGCCTGGCCTCACCGGGGCCTGGGTCCGTGGGAGAAAGGCTCGTCAGGGTGTCGCTGCCGCTCTTAGAGTCCCGGGAAGGGAACGGCCAGACCTGGGCCACACGGACCCGCCAACAGTTAACGACATCCACTCTTGATGTATGTTTCCTCGCTCTCTGGGTCCTTAACTGCCTCCTCCTTCTGACTGCCCGCAGGTTGTGGAAAGGAGGAGAACGCCAGCCGAAATCAGGGAAGAGTTCGAGCGGCTGCAGAGAGAGAGGGAGGAGAGGAGGCTGCAGCAGCGCACCAACCCCAAGGTGAGCAGGGCCCGCAGAGGCAGGCCCAGCATCCATGGCATCAGTGGCAAGAACGTTCAGAATTGGTGGCACGAAATGTTGCCTCTGTTATCTCAGATAACACAGCCTCTTTCTGGAAAGCAGCTCGGGGTGGCTCTCATCAAAGCTGCCGCTCAGGACCTGGAGAACAGTGTTTGGAACCCTGTGCAGGGAAGACCAAACCCATCCCAAGCCAAGGACACCTCCCAGGCAGCAGCACAGGCAGGGTCCCCGGGACCCTTTCTTGCACTGGTGCTGCCCAAGCCCTTGGCGGGTGACCAAGGACACTGTCACCAGCCACCTGACACTCTGAAGCAGCATGATGCCCTGCAGCGCCGAGGGTGTGGGACATTTCCAAAAACTGCCTCGCGCAGGCCCCGGCATTCACCCACCCGACACCAGTGCCGTGAACACCTGTCACCAGGCTGTTCTGGTAGTGACGTGACCCCCTTTAACTCCACCAAGTCCCCAAGGGAGTTTGAGTCCCATGACCTAGTGCCGGGCCTGAGTCTAAGAGCTGCTTTTCCATCCTAGGGATGATACCTTTTTCCTCTGATCTGTTAAGGGAAGCAAATTGTCAGAGTGCGTGCACCAGCCCCGTGGCAAATGGGGCTCCCCGTCAGCGTGGGGTGCCGGCTTTGTGAGTGGCTGATCGGACGTGGCCCCAGTGTCCTGTTCAGCTGCACCTGATAAGGGGCCTCAGCAGCCAGCCTCCTCCATGCGGCCGGGGTGGCCTGGCGAGCAGCCTGTAAACCTCCTAAAGAAAAAGAACAGATGCTGGCTTACAGCCGGGAAGTGTGATGATATGAACTTCTGATCAAATACTTTCTAGAAAGTGGATTTTTTTTCCAAGACTCCTACAGTGTTTAGAGGACCGTATCTTCAGAACACTCCCATCTATTTGAAGCCTGCATTTCAAAGTATATTTATAAATGCCGACACCTCTCCTTCCTGCCCAGCCTCCCCGCAGCAGATGACGGCGTCAGTGGTGCGGGGCCATCTTACGGTCACAGGCAGGCGGAGAATCGAAACCCTGGCTGAACCGACCCAGGGCGGGTGACACAGTGGGGGGCACTAAGGGTCTGTGCGCCGTCCTTGAGCCATGCTCGGTGGAGCCGGCGCTCAGGGCCCCCCCCCCGCCGCGGGGAGGTCTGGTTTGAAAGTACGTGTCGGCAGATGGGATGAGGGTTGAGGAGACGGGGTGGGACCTGGCGGGAGCGAGCTGTTGCTTTGGTGTCCTTGCTGTTCTGGCTGGAGTTTTGCTGCATTCGGAGCGATGAAGGGGAAAGAGAGCGTCACGGTAGCCTGAGCCTCCGTGTCCTGCGATGAGATTGGCCATCTGGGTGTACGCGGCGGTCGCTTCCCAGGATTCTGTGGAAACATGTCTCCAGGCCATGTTGCTGTGGAATGAGGGAGCACAGCTGTGACCATTTCACACAAGCGTGCAAGTTATTGTAAAATTCCTAATGCTTTGCTACTCCCATAAACTGCTTCCAAATAAATAAGACATTTTCTAACCAGAAATAGTGAGTGATAACCAGATGTTTGGCTGTGCGGCATTTTGAGGAGAGGTTTTGTTCCATTTCTGAGGGTTTTGCTTTCCATGTTGAGCAGAAGGTTTGGAATGCTCTCATCCTAAGAAAGGAGGGGTGCCTGGGTGGCTCAGTCGGTTAAGCGTCCAACTTCGGCTCAGGTCGTGATCTCACGGTTCGTGGGTTCGAGCCCCGCATCGGGCTCTGTGCTGACAGCTGACTCAGAGCCTAGAGCCTGTTTTCAGATTCTGTGTCTCCCTCCTTCTCTGACCCTCCCCTGCTCATGCTCTGTGTGTGTGTCTCTCTCTCTCTCAGAAATAAATAAAACATTTAAAAATTAAAAAAAAAAAGAAAAGGAAGGTCTCCTCCCTTAAGAAGCCCACAAGGGATGGCCTTCTCCTGACAATGACCATCAGGCTCAGCACCGACCTGTCATCACAGGGGACTGGCCAGCGAGGCACATTTGTGGTAATTGTTGTCTGAGACTTGGGTGGATATTTCTCTCCATTGTTACCCGTCAGAGTTTGTTGGGTGGGGATTTGCCAATGGGTTGTATGTACGAAGATCAGGCAGAGAGGTCGGATGGGAAAAAATCGTAGATTGGAAATACTATGACCCGCTAATGCAGGACCAGAGCAAAGCATGTGACCTGTTTGGTTTTCTCGTCTGTAAAAGGAAGCCGCCTGACCTTCCTAACTACCACGCCAAGTTGGGAAATGATTGAAAAGACAGGAAATAGGTGTCAGTGTATTAGAAACAGACGTGCCTGGGGGGTGACTGCAAAATGGTGCTCATTAGATACCATCGAGGTTACGAATTCTGTTTTGTTTTGTGTCTCCTCCAGCACCGCGTGGGAGAGACTTGGTTTGATCAGGCAGTTCTGGGCCCATGGGGTGGGTTTGGATGGGGGCTGGCCATTGGGATTTCAAAATGGCCCTCTGACAACACCGTCCGCCTTCTCCTGTGGCCTTGGCCTAGTGGTGGTTCAGTGTGGCCAGCTACCTGTGAGTCTTGGTTTGGGTGAAACGAGCTTTGGAAAGTACGGTGGGACTTGGAAATAAGGAGCAGAATCGCCAGTTCTCGGGTGCAAGCCGCCAATGGCACACTTGCACACGCACTCCCGCAGGGACAGGCCCCCAGACACAGGAGGCAGCGCCATAGCGCTTTCCTCTGGGAATCGGGAGCCCTGCACCGGGACTCTGATTCCACCCTCTTCTTCTCGGCCTGGGGTCAGGTCACTTCTCCGGTCTTCGCTCAGTTTCCTCTTGTGTGAATTGGAAAGTTTGCCACAAAGCCCACTGCTTAGGGTCGAAAGACCCCAAAGCCCTTCGTTTAATTGCCTCTGTTTCCTGTCTTTGCTGTGCGACAGTGAAGTCCTCCGTGTTCTCTGCTGGAAAATGCCAGGCTCAGGTTGCTGGCTTCCTAGGATCTCCCAGGCCCTCACACTGAGGAGGCTCAGGGGGCAGTTTGTGGTTGGACAGACGACGAGGCTCCCTCCACATCCAGAGCACCACGTGTGACTGGACTCTTAAGTGGACCACCGTGGCCACCCTCCCTCCCTCTTCAAGATCTCGGTTTCATTTGCTTAATGCATTGACGCATCTTGACTTTCAGAGACTCAAGATCATGCGGCAGAGTTGTTCTGTGCCATGTTCCCTTCATGGTGATTATTTTAATTCCTTTCTTTGTTCTTCCCCGTAAACCTCTCTCTCTCTGACGGCAGCCTCTCCGGGAGTCTGCAGACCACAGACCTCAGGCAGCACTGTCGGACTCTGTTACTGCCTTCTCATGAACTCGCCTCCCTCCCGTGTGAAGCTAACTGTCACGTCAAAGACTGTCTGGGGGCTGTCATTGTCTGCCTCGGAGGGTATAGACTGCTTGCTTTCTGATTCCTTTATATTCCTGGAGATCAGCGCATTATTTCCTGAACCTTCCATTCTCCTTCTGCTGTAACAGAGCTTAACGCAGACTCCCTGTCAAGACCTCCTTTCCGGTTTTAGAAAGGCCAGCTTACTGGTTCGGTTCCTGTAATAGCTTAAAAGTACAATCCAGCTCTATCAGGAAACATTTAAAAAATGTATCAAGGAAGACGTATAACAGTAAAAATGTTTTTAAATCCCAAAGTGTTTTCATAAAGATGCAGGATTACATTACTCAATTATTTTTAAAAGGCTTTTGAAAAGCTGGGGTTTCAGTTGCCGCGGCTAATGATCACAGGCATTCGAGTGAGCCCATGGCTGTGACTTCAGTCTGTTCAGTGGAAATGGCTCTAATGTCGTAAACTGACTCGGCTTTGCTGACAGCAAAATCGTGCCGAAGAAAAGCTGTTCGAGCCCATATGTCGGTTGCGCTCAGTGGCAGGAAGGGGCGACGTAGCGTGTGTAGAAACGGGCAGCTACTGAGAGTGAAGAAATTGGGAAGCTGGCAAGGAAGAGGGGACCGAGTCCGAGAAGGCTGTTGGATGAAGATAGTCTTTGCGGAAGAGAAGGTCCAGCCACTCTCCCATCCAGGCAATGTAACCACTTCGAAACAAGGCTTCAGGGTTAGAGACTTCAGTTTGTGCGGGGAGGTCACGGTGGGCACAGCGTCCTTGGAAACTCTGGTAAGTTTGAGTTTGATCCTCCAACATCGGAGAACACGGGTTCCAACTCCGATCCCAGAATGAATCTGCAGAGACCATCTCACAAGAGCCACCATGGGCTCGTCAGCTATAAAACTGGCAAACTGCACGGTGCCTCTTAAAGCAATTGCCTCTCTGGGTGGAATTTTCAATTAGTAATTGAGAATGCATTTGACAGTAGTGTCTCACATTATCCTTATGGCCAGATAAAATACAAACATGCACATCATTCAGAACAGAACATTCCTGGCTAAATGAACACCTGATTTTACTCAGAGAGGATTGATTCATGCATCATTCCCAGCCTGGTAAGAAGCTTCTCCTTGTGGGAAAAAGGCTATAACTTGTCATGCTCAGAATTTCTGTGAATGACGTCCATGAAGATGTGCTTGTCATATTCACAGGTGACCCAATGCCAAAGGACAAACTCAAGATTCTAAAAGATCCCGGTGAAGTAGATGGCAAGGTTAGAGGTGCTAGCTAAGGGAAGGGGAGGCAGGAAGAGATGGTGGTCTTTGCTTGACTCGGCTTCGTATTAACAGTTTAGAATGTTTAGTGGGCTGGGAATGGGTAAGATAAAGGTGATTCATTTACTCACAGAGCATTTTAAATTGGGCACCTGTAAGGAGCCAGGTCCTGTCCAGATGTGGACGTGCAGCAGAGAATAACGGACGAGACCCGTCCCTCTTAGATGCTAGCTGAGAGAGACGACAAACACAGTACGTAAATCATATAGTATGTTAAGGAGGTGCCGGTGCTATGGCGGGAAGCTAGGTCAAGGTAAGCGGGGAGGAAAGCTGTTGAAATAGGGCGGTCAGGCCTTGTTGAGATAGTAACAGTGGAACAGAGACGAGGCAAGAAGAGTCATCCATGTGGACGTCAGGGAAGAGCCTTCTGGAGGGAGGGAGCAGCCAGTGCAAAGGGATGCCAGTTCTGGTCTGCTCGAGGGTAGCAAAGAGACCTGTGTGCCTGGAACAGGGATGGTGGAAATTAGTAGGAGCTGAGGTCAGAGAGGCACAGCCCCCATTTCCCTGTTGAGAAGCAGCAACTGGCCTTAATTTGTGACAGTTCGAGAGAACAGAGCCAACAGCACAAAGATGATTTGGGCTCGGTCTAAGGAGTGGTGACAAGGCGGGCCTCTGGGGACTGGAGGAAACTGCACCCTCACCGACCGTCTCATCCTGAACACAGAGCAGCAAGGACCTGTGTCTTCCAAGAAGTGGGGGGAAGGGGGGCAGTTATATAATCAAGATAAAAATACGTTTTCCTGGCTGTTCACAGAGTGGTGTGGGCGTGGATGCCAGGCCGCCGGGTGGTGCTCTGTCCCGGCTGGAGGGCTCTGATGACCTCTGGTGGCCTCCGGGCCCGCCTGCGAGGAGTGGTGTCCTTTGGTCATGTTGGCCCCTCCTGAAGAGGGAGCCTCAGACTCAGCGGCACCGGAAGTCTGCGGATTTTTACCTATGAATATAGGACTTTCTGAGGTTTTAATCGTTTTTAAGTAGACGCCTGTTTTGAAGTCTACGGTGTGGGGAAAGTTTTTCTCAGTTTCTGGTGGTCAGAGTAATATGCGTAAGTAGTTGAGAAAGTCGGGTACCAACCTCACTACAGAAACAAGCAGCCGGCCTTCCCACCAGCCGTCTTTCCTGCCTCCTGCCCCCCACCCCTGACCCAGGGGGGAACCTGCCACTCCCACTCCCTGAGCTCTTGCTTCAGGCAGTTCTTCTGTATTCCAGCGTTGCATGTTTACGCTAGTCTCCATTTTTCCAGTTTCCCAGCATCCTCGTCCACCCAGAGTGGTTATAACCCCCTCTTGGGTTAAATGAAGGTTCCAAAATAAATGCCCAGCTGAGCCAGGCGGCTTACGACAACCAGACCTTTCTTAAAAGGCTTCTTCTTCATGCTGTTAGTAACTGTCTCCTAGGTTCCTTTGATGAGCTTTCTGTAAATCCGTCACTACTTCGTTTCCAGACTGTGACTGAACCTTCCCCCTTCCGTCCCACTCCTGAGGTGCTCTGTCACTCTCGCCCATCCAGGTGGCACCTCCCAAGACCCCCTCATCCTCCTCCCTGCACCCTCTCCAGGCCTGCTGTACAGCTGGGGCCCCGGGACTTTCCTCCCCAGTGTCCTAGGAATGCCTGTTTGTTCAGTTGCACCAGACAGAACCTCCCGGCCCTTTCCTGGTTGGCTCCCACACCTCCCTGTCTCCCTGATTTCTCCTTTTCTGTGCTTCCTCCAGTAGCATCATTATAAAAGATGCCTGGAAGACCAGTTTCTGTGTCCTTCTTTTCCTACTTTACTTAAGTCTTTTAAAAGAAAAAATAATAACTTCAGTGCATACGCACATGCACACATACAAAGGATCACATGTAACATATAAACCCGAACCGGAGTGAAGAACACGTGGGGACCCACCGCGTGACCCCAGGACAAGAGCATTCCCTACACCTTCATCCCCTTCCATGTCCCCACCTGCCCCATCTCCCTGCCAGAAGGAGACACCGTCCAAATGGTCACCCTTGTGTTGCTTTTTAAGTTTTGTCATAAATCGTGTGTATGCTGGGGGCGCCTGGTGGCTCAATCGGTTAAGCGTCCGACTTCGGCTCAGGTCATGATCTCAAGGTTCCTGAGTTCGGGCCGCACATCGGCTCTGTGCTGACCTCGCAGGGCCTGCTTCGGATCCTCTATCTTCTTGCTCTGCTCCTCCCTCGCTCGCACTCTCTCTCTCAAAAATAAACGTTAAGGAAAAATCGGATGTATGCTTAAGCAATACACTGGGTTTTACTGTTTTTAAGCTTTATAAAAATGGTACCAGGCTATCAGTGGTCCCCTGGAACTTGTTTTCCGCTCACACCGCATACTCTTTCAGAGTCTGCGTGTTGCGTGAAGCTGTGGCTCGTTCATTCTCGTTGCTGTGACCCACAGTTTACTCACCCTCATTTCCGGGTGTTTGCCATCATGAACATTCCGCTGCGAAGGTTCTCGTGCTGTCTCCTGGTGCACACACACAAGGGTGCCCTCAAACACCCAGATAGAGAAGTGACGGGTCATAAGATGGGCGGGTGTTCGGCCGTAAGAGAGGTTGCCGCTTTGCCTTCCAGAGGTAGAATGTGGCCTCCGCGTTAACTCAGAATGTCCGGATTGTGTCTTTATCCTCAGCTAAGGAAAAGCATGTTCTCTGCGTACGTTTCACAGGATGTGTAGACGCACATGTTATGAATTGAATCTAACTTAATATTTAGTTGCGGCTTTGTATTTAATATGAAAATTCCTACTGTATTTTTTAACATCCAAGAACGTTCCTATTCTCAAACGTATCATTGTTTCTCTAATTCATGGGAAGATACAAGGTAGGGCTTTGGTGATTGAGCTGTAGAGCTAGGTGCCCTGCATTCACATCCCGCCTCCAACACTTGCCAGCTATGTGGCCTTGAGCAAGACACTCGGTCTCATTGTTCCTTGGTGCCTTCATCTGTGAAGTGGAGACAATAGCAGTATCTACCTCGTGTCGTCACTGAAAAGATTAAACAAGATCCGTGTTTGAACACTTGGGAGGGTCCCTGGCACGTAGCATTCATAAACTTTTTTTATGGTTAATGCAAGATCTTATTTTTCTAAGGATACTGCGTACAGATTGTTTGCCATTTTTTTTTTGGCATTTGTAGTCTCTGCTGCTTTCTCGTTCTTTCTGGTCGTTACTTGGTTTCAGACCTCCCGTGTTGGAGATTTTCATCGAACACGTGGTGATCTCAGGCCGTCTGTCGTGAGGAGCAAGCCAGAAGGGCCCAGTGCTTGCCAGGGCTTGTCACTGGTGGTCTCTACTCCCTCCACCCCCCACAGAGGTCAGCGTTGAAAGGGCTTTTCCCCTTAGCAGGCGACACTGCTCCGGAGGGGAAAGCCCCGGCCTCTTCCCTGGCTACGGGGAGGGCCATCGGGACATGACCATCCAGTGTGAGCTTCGCCTGCCCCTGTTTCTGGTGCCTGCCCCACCCCTCCCACTGGACCTAGCTCCCCTTCCCCTTGATTTCTTCAAGGATCAGGCCCCTGTCACTTGTCTCCTGAGCAAGCAGGCAGCTCCCGGAGTCCCTCCGGTTCCTGAGCCCACAGAAGCCTGGTTTCCGCTTCCTCTGCTCAGTCCGTGGCCATCTCCATCCTTTTCCAGTTTCTAAGGCTTGGTTAGCACCTCTTCTCTGTCGTCTCTCTTAGTCCTTGAGCCTCCACTATGGGCAGGCGGAGGGTTTCAAGAGAACAGTGCTATTGGTTTAACCAAAAATCCAAATGTACTATTGGAGGTAATTGCACTGGAAGCCTTTTTATTTGTGTGGGACACAGCAAAGCTCATTCATTAAGTACGACCTGTAGCTCTTTCAGTGACAGCACGGACTTGAGTGGTTCCCCCGTGGTCATCTACAAGCCTAACATACGACCCAGCCCTTGACAGAAAAAGTTTGGTGACCCTGCTCTAGAAAACTGAAGTCAAATGTGCGAGTATTTTCCTTTGTAAACTCTTTTTTTTTTTTTTTTTTAAATGTTTTTTTATTTATTTCTAGGAGAGAGGGAGACAGCGTGAACAGGGGAGGGTCAGAGAGAGAGGGAGTCACAGACTGAAACAGGCTCCAGGCTCCGAGCTGGCAGTCAGCACAGAGCCCGACGCGGGGCTCGAACCCACGAACCGCGAGATCATGACCCAAGCGAAAGTCGGACGCTTAACCGACTAAGCCACCCAGGCGCCCCTGTAAACTCTTTATTTGAAAAATGTGGTTTAATTACAATTTAATAATAAAAGGACACAAACCTCCAAACATTGAATTAAAAGTTGTTGGGAAAGCACTGGCTCATTAATTTACCCAGCATTCGATCTGTTTTATGTTTCTCTTTTCCTTGATATTTTTGATCTTCTGTCAGAATTCAGATCATTCACCCCTCAAAGTCGTGACTTCTCATATAAAAGCATATGGCCTTGAAAGTTTCTGAAAGTGAGTTGTAAGTTGCCCCCAAAAGCCTCATTAGCACATGGAGAAGAAAGCTGCCCAGTTTGAGAACTGTGACCAATTCATTTGGAGAAGGTTCTCTCCTTGAAATAGAAGAACAGCAGGAGGCAGACATCCGAACCACTCTTTAAAATATTAAAAGTCCTTGTGCTCCCAGAATGGCGTGCTCACTCATTCTCCGGGACGGCCCCTCTCATCAGGCGTGGCTGGCGCTTGAGCCCGGCATCCCGTGCAGCGACTCTCTTGACCTTTCTGGGGTGAGGCCTTTTCTGTAGACTTGGATCAGCAGCTGGATCAACACCAGAAGCCTGCTGAGTCTCAGAAGTCACCACCTCGGGTGCGTGGGGGGCTCGCTCCGTCAGGTTAAGCATCTGACTTCGGCTTAGGTCATGATCTCATGATTTGTGGGTTCAAGCCCCGCATCGGGCTCTGTGCTGGCAGCTCGAAGCCTGGAACCTGCTTCAGATTCTGTGTCTCCCTCCCTCTCTGCCCCTCCCCTGCTCGTGCTCTGTCTCTGTCTCTCTCAAAAATGAATAAACATTAAAAAAAAAAGTCACAGGCTTATTGGAGTATTTGGTTATTCTGGCCTTGTTTGAAGCAACAACAAAATAGTTGAAAAAGTGATGACTTGAGCAATATTTTTTAACTTTTAAAGGCTATTCTGCCCTCTGCTGAACAGGTTGATTATCAGTGTAGAGTTAACACAAATATGTATCATAATAAAATTTTTCTTTAGCAAAGGAAAGTATTTAACATGTGGAAGTTTTAGCCAATGCAGTTAGGTAAAAAAAAGAAATTTAAGTCCTGAAAGGGCTATAGTTTTCTGTGCAGGATGTGACTGCCTGTCCCTAGAAAACCAACTGAAACCTACCGAGACTAACCAGCCGAATGAGGTGGCCAGTTACCAAACCCCCAGCATTAAGACTGTGGTTTCCACCATTCCGGCCATCGCCACCCGCGGGTCACATGAGAGGCTCTCCCTGCCTCCTTCCTTCACCGACACAGCAGCCAGAGAGCCTGCCGAATGAGGGTCGGACCAGGCCTCCTGCCTGTGGCGCTCCGGTGGCTTACATCATTCATGGCGAGTAGCATCCTGACAGTGGTCCGGGCAAATTAAAGTGTTGTCTTTAAAAAAACATACCTATGTATATTAAACCAAATTTTAGGGGCCCTGGGGTGGCTCAGCCAGCTAAGCGACCGACTCCAGCTCAGGTCATGATCTCGCAATTCGTAGGTTTGAGCCCCCCATCGGGTTCTGTGCTGACAGGTCAGAGCCTGGAGCCCGTTTCAGATTCTGTGTCTCCCTCTCTCTCTGACCCTTCCCTCTCACGCTCTGTCTCTCCTTCAAAAATAAATAAATATTGGGGCATCTGGGTGGCTCAGTCAGTTGAGCATCTGACTGCGGCTCAGGTCATGATCTTACAGTCTGTGACTTCGAGCCCCGGGTCGGCCTCTGTGCTGACAGCTCAGAGCCTGGAGCCTGCTTCTGATTCCGTGTCTCCCTCTCTCTCTGCCCCTCCCATGTTTATGCTTTGTCTCTTTCTGCTTCTCAAAAATAAACATTAGAAAAAAAATTTTTTAAATAAACATTAAAATTAAAGCAGACTTTTAAAATTCTATTGATTATGTGAACATTAAAAGTAGGAGAAGCAGTAGTGCCTGGCTGGCTCAGTTGGTAGAGCATGCAACTCTTGATTTCAGGATCATGAGTTCAAGCCCCACATTGAGCATAGAGCCTATTTAAATAAATAAATACAAGTAGCAGAAGCAGAATCATTTTTGGCATACACTCACGTACTTAAAGGTTCATCAGTTTTATTTATCTCTGATATTCTGCATTCTGGTTATGTATCGCTGCATAACCAGTCACACCAAAACTTAGTGGCTCGCGTGAACAGCTTGGTTTTCTCTCCTGGTCCTGTGGTTGACCAGACCCGGCTGTATGGTTCTCCCTGGGGCTCTCCTCATTCAGGTGAAGTCCAGTGGCAGCTGGGTCATGCCCAAGAGGGCATCGGCACTCATGTGCCTCCCAGGTGGCTCTCCCCCCACGCCCCCAGTGGCGGCTGGCCTGGGCTTCCTCACAGCATGGCAGCCTCGGGGGATGGGCAGCCTGGGGGTGGGGGGACAGGCAGCCTCAGGGGACGGGGATCGTTCTGTCTTCGTGAGCTTCCCCAATCAGCATCCCCAGAGGCCTGGAAGAAGCTTCGAGTCATCCTGTGACCCAGCCCTGAAGGCCCCACCCGCACGCCCACCACACTCTGTTGGACAAAAGCAAGTCCCGGGTCCTGTGCAGAATCAAGGAGAGGGCTCTGCGCAGGGTCGCGTGCCAGCAGGCAGGCTCCCCGGGGGCCTTCTTCGGCTCTTACTCCTGCACTGGGCACCACCGTTCTTCCGAAGAAAGTACCTTCAGTGGGTTTTTTTTTTTTCTTTTGTGACGTTATCTACCATCTTCATGCATTTGCATTTAGTAACTTTGAAAATTTTAACATTTGATTCTTCTCTGTGCACTGTAGTATTCTTAATTGAGAAAATGCTCTCAATTATAAATTTTCTCCTTGCAGAATGTATATTCTGGTCCAAGTGTTCTCATAGGCATTGTCTTTTCGCCTCCATTCGAATTATTTTCCTTTGACACGTTTTTTTATAAATTGTCTTTATTTATGATCCTTTGAGTGCTTCATCAAATTTACACCCCAGCCACAAAACCGCAGGCACGTCTTTCCGTTCCACTCCAGGATAGAAGATAAATTTAACTAATTAAAGATGACAGCTCCTCCCAAAGATTCTTACCAAAAATTGAGATATTCCAAAATACCATTAGGGAATTTCAAAATGAAAAAAAAAATGTTTGCACTCTTATTTTATTCAGTGTGTCCTTCCCTGGCAGCTCAGTTGCAGAGTTACATGCTTTATTTTCAGTGATTGCAATTTCTTAAATATTTTAAAAGTCACAGGGTTTGTTGTGCCATCTTAAAAAGGAATTCTTTAGGGGGCTTCTGGGTGGCTCAGTCAGTTAAGCACCCGACTTCAGCTCAGGTCATGATCTCACAGTTCATGGGTTCAAGCCCCGCGTCGAGCTCTGTCCTGACAGCTAGCTCAGAGCCTGGAGCCTGCTTCCGATTCTGTATCTCTCTCTCTCTCTGACCCTCCCCCTCCCTCTCTCAAAAATAAGCAAAACATTTTTTAAAAATAATAAAAATAAAAAGGAATTCTTTAAAGACTCAGACATTCCTAATATTCAATTTTTAATGCACTGGCATGCCACACATTTTTAATGTGTGTTCAGAATCAGTTTCACAAAAAATTGCTGTTACCCTGTAATCACAAAAATATTTGTACATTTCGACAACTCTAGCTTTATTTTCCATAGGTAGAGCATCACAGGTTTTTTTGTTTTGTTTTGTATTTTAAGGTTATTTATGTATTTTGAGAGAGAAGAGGGAGAACACGAGCAGCAGAGGGACAGAGTGAATGAGAGAGAGAGAGAGAGAGAGAGAGAGAGAGAGAGAGAGAGAGAGAATCCCAAGCAGGCTCCATGCTGTCACCTCAGAGCCCAAACGCGGGGTTCGAACTCCCCAACCTCAAGATCATGATCTGAGCTGAAATCAAGAGTCAGAGGCTTGGGGCGCCTGGGTGGGTCAGTCAGTTAAGTGTCCAGCTTCAGCTCGGATCACGATCTTGAAGTTCATGGGTTCGAGCCCCACATCAGGCTCTGTGCGGACAGCTCAGAGCCTGGAGCCTCCTTCGGATTCCATATCTCACTCTCTCTCTCTGACCCTCCCCTGCTCACCCTGTCTTTCTCTCTCTCCAAAATAAAACATTAAAAAAAGTTTTTTTAAGTTCATCGTGGAACATTTTGACTGGAGTTTACAGTAACAATTTCTCATAGGGTTCCCCCAGTTTGCTCACGGAGGATGAGGGCAGCACACAGCAAGCAAACCTCAGACACCAGCAGGGAGTCCAAGAATTCAGCTCCATTCTGACGCCGTCTGCCTGCAGACAGCCTCCAAGTGCACGGCTTAGGGGCTCAGTCCTGCGGCGCTGCTCCCACCCTCCACCTCAGATGGCAGTCACAAGCCCCCGGCCCCTGGCTGAGGGCTGCAGGTTCCAGCACGCTCCCCCCTGGCTTCTTTTAATTCTCTAGAGGGGCTTGCAGGACACTTATGTTTATGAATCCACAGCCAGAGCGAGGTCTGGGGAAAGGGTACGGGGGGCTTCCGTGCCCTCTCCAGACACCCTACTCTCCCTCTTTCAGATCTTTATGGAGGCCTCATTGCGTAGTCTGACTGACCTATGTCATTGGCCATTGGCCATTAGCCTCTGGCTCCTCTTCCCGCTCCCCACCCCCCCTTCCAGCCCTCCAGTCACTTGGTTGGTCCTCCTGGCATCCAGCCCCCGCCCTTGGGTGAAGACCACTGTCCCTTCATTACCATAACCGGAGACATTTTTATCGCCCCCTTCACCTGAAATTTCAGGGGTTTCAGGAGCTGTGAACCTGGAAACCCCTATGGATGAGGACCAAATACATCTAGTCATTCAGATGACCAAATACGTATTTCCTATCATTCACAGTATTGCACATTTATAAGTCAAATCATACGATTATGATGATTAACCGATTCTCTGTTTGAAGCATCTGGTTAACACTCATAAAACTGGCATCATTAGCTGCGGTGAGGTTCTTTTGCTAATAGAATGAACACACAGCTATGGTGCTGTCTTTCGTGTGTGTGTGTTACAGACCTCAGAACGGAAACATGAGTGAAATTAACAGAGGAACTACCATTTGGTCTGAAAGACTTCCATTTTTCACAGTTACCTGTAAGTCCGTGCTGCCACCCCTCCCTCCCTCCCAGGCTCGGTCCTTAGGGGACAGTGAACTATTACAGGAGACACTGGGGTCCTGCAGCAGCTTTAGGACTTGCTTTTCGTGTGGTCTGAGTTAGGCTACGGGTGGACGGGCGAGGTTGAAAAACATTTCATACAAGTTACAAATTCATCAATTTGCTGAGAAAATGGAAATTGAGAGCTTGTTGTTGTTAAATATATACTGCGTTTAATTTTATTGCTGCCTGAAGAATTTATCAAAAAAGAAAGTATTATCCCCCCCAGAAAACAACAAAAGCCCTGCATATTTTACACCAGGGGTTGCCCAGTTTGGCTCAATGTCGATCTTCATGTGACTTATGAACAAGGAATGGTTTTTACATATTTTAATGATCCAAAAAAAAAAAATCAAAAGAAAAATTATATTTTGAGACATGAAAAATGTATGGAATTCAGATTTCAGGGTGAGTGAAGAGAATTTTGCTGGAGCTGGAGCCCAGCTGGGGTCAGCTGGGCGGTGGGCTCTTCTCCCCTACAACACAGACCATAGGACCGCAACACCCAAAGTAGTTCCCGGGGTCCGTGAAGGGGTGTTCCACCTCCTGATTGTACCGCCATCTGACGTAAATATGCGGGGGCTTTGTTGTTTGCAGGACGGTAATTCTGTTTTGATGAATTCTTCCCGTGGCAGGACTGCAGGACTGGCTGCCGCTGTCTCCCGGCCGTGCTCACCTGCACCCGCAGTTCCCCCTGCACACGGCTGACCACAGCGTCACGCGTGTCCTGGGCCAAGGCGCAGGCCACCTGCCTGATGGCACCAAGTGGCAGCAGCACCCCTCGGGCTCATCCGCCCCCCACCGAGACTGGGAGCGGTGACAGCCTGGCCACACCCCAGCTAGCATCTCGGGTGGGCTGGGAGGAGGAGGAGGCGGCAACTGCTCACATTTGGCCCAGAAGGTGCTGAGGGATGTGGTGGGTTATCTTCGCCGTCTCCTGAGGGCACCGTGCACCCCACACGCCACTAGAGGGGATGGTGGCAGGTGCCAGGAGTGCAGAGTGACAGCCTATCCACCAAACAGCCTGGCTTCTTAGTTGAAGGCAGCGTAGACGATGAGAATACTGGTGATGATGATGGAAGTGCGTTCCGTAAACGTGTGCCGCTAACGTGGCACAACCGCAGAATTCGGCCGTTCATCTCCTGGGTGACGCCCCACCCCCGGTGCCGTCCCGGATCAGCCGCAGGCAGCGACCAGCGCGCCTCCCGGGCCTTGTGCTGCGAGTGCTCCAGCACCCTCCTCCCTCCCTCCCTCTCCCGGCTTTGTTCGCGTGTCCCCTTCTCAGGGACAGAAACACATGCTCCCACACTACTTTGGGGGCGGTAGGTGTTCCGTGTCGTGATTGTGGAGGCGGTTTTGCGAGTCTATATGTCTGTCAGAACTCACTGAACTTCGCACTTCGGGCGGGTGCAGTTATGTTATTATATGTAAATTAAACCTCAGTACAGCGGCTCCTGGGTGGCTTTGACATTGAGCACCCGACTTTGGCTCAGGTCATGGTCTCAACAGTTTAGGAGTTCCTGCATTGGCTCTGTGCTAATGGTGCAGAGCCTGCTTGAGATTCTCTTTCTCTCCCTCTCTCTCTCATTCTCCCTCTTCCCCCTCCCCATCCTTCTCGCTCCTCCCTCACTCATACCCTGTCTCTCAAAATAAGTAAATAAACATTT